>NC_136996.1:4555000-4797500 GCF_032717465.1 Coenobita brevimanus | reverse complement strand
TGTGATGGTGAGGCACAGTATTCATGATGGTGATAACAGTGGTGAAAATTTGACGTACTCCTGTGATAATTGTAATATTAATTTTGTTGCTGTATGCTTCCTGATTCAAAGCAATCTTATAATGGTGACAGTGGTGCCAAATTACGAGGCGTCAGTGGAGCTATGATTGTCCTGATAGCGTTAGGGTGCACTACGAAAATGAGTCGCTAAAGAGGAGGTGCTGAGAGCCTTGTAAGCCAACAGGAGTACGTTGTGTTGTACAAAGATAGCGGTGTTGCAGAAAGAAGTTTAAATTGTGACTGCGGTTGATATTAAAAGCAAAGTATAGTTTTTCTTGTACATTTAGCGTGGACTGTGGCAAAGAGAGAGAGAGAGAGAGAGAGAGAGACGAAGCGAAGACCAGGGGCACATTAAATTTAACTGGCTTTCGTTGTTTTGTTCTGATTGCCATTTTGGCGAGCTGTGTTGTTGTAATGATGAACAGATATGCATTGTGACTGCGCAGTACTTGTGGTGGTGGTGTGGAGGTTGCTGGGGCGGTGGTGTAGTGAAAAGGGTTGGATTTGCAGGATCTGGTTGTGGTTGTGTGGTAACTGTGGTTGTGGAAAGTAATGATGTGGTAGAGAGGCCTCGTTGTACACCATATTACTTCACTGCAGTGGTTCAGATGGTATACTTATGGGTGTAGCACAGACTCTTGGTTGTATTGTACTGTATATATAACTTGGCGATGCAGAAGTAAATACGTTTGTGAGTGTAGTTGTGCTGTATTGTATTTTATTGTATTGTAATGTATTTGGTAAAGTGGTAGTGTGTTGGTCTGCGGTTCGACTGGCACCCTAGGCTTGGGCAGGGAACAGTCTGGGTTTACTTTTCTTTAAAATAGTCTCAACAGATTTTTCAGAAGATTCACCTATATACCATAAAAACACAACTAATTTTATCACACCAGTCCTAACAAGAGTGCAGTATGGACGGTGGGTACTGGTGTTGAAGTGGTGGCATGTGAAGCTGTTTGAAGCCTACTGTTCCACGCGTGAGAGCAGTTAAACCCTGAGAACGAGCTGTTTAGTCCAAGCCCCGAGTCAGATATATACACAAAAAGAGTTATGTAAGGGCGAAAAAATTTGTAATTGTAGTGGTAGTAGTTGCAACCCCATATTCAACTGAACGTGAACCCGGTGGACCACAGGCTTAATATGCCCCCCTCCTGAAGTCCACCATCCTTCTTTTGGGGGATAGGGAGGGAGGTGAGGTGCATTTTATATAACCGAACAGCGTAGCAGCTTGGTTAAGTATTTGCCACCACATGAAGGTGTCGCTCTCCAAGACCGCTTGTACTTGTGAAAGGTGAAATTACCTGTATGTGGAGAACGTTTGGGTGTATTGCACTATTTTGGTTTCAGCGACAGAGGGTGGAGAGTACATTTATGGTCGTGATAGTGTTGCCCGTAGCTGTGATGTTCCTGCCATGATGGATGAGGAGTGTAATGGTGCTGAGTGGATGTGAGTAAAGGAGAAAGTTATATACGTACACTGGATTAAACAAAACAAAAAAAAAAGTATTGGTGTTCATCCGGTGCGAAACAATCTGACACCACAGGCGATTGTTTTTGCAAAATATCGGTTATTCCTAGCCATCCTTTCATGATGATGCACTATATCGCTAGCTGGTGACATTTTTCATCTTACCCACAGTGCGAATTATTACTACGTGACACTCACATGAAAATACGAGTACAATAAACTTCCTTTGACATCACGAGATTTGGTGATCGTTGAGGGTATCATCAGACCTCTCTTACGCGATGCCATTTTGTCAAGTGCAGGAGTACAGCCCCGAACAGAAGAACCTGATACAGTCAAGATGGAGGGTACAAGCTCCTTTCCACCGCTCCTGGGCAGGGGGTCGTTGCCAGGCCATCCCTCCAGCACAGTTTCGAGCGTTATAGCAGTCGGGCTGTGATACTTCCCGCTTCTCATTACGGACTGATACAGAAGTCGTTTCTATTATGAGTGTGCAGACCATTTACCCATTCGTGTTTTCCGTTACCTATGACAACATAACGGATCATAGTGAAAAAATCATGACTCTCATTACATCACTTCGGCATAATTTGACGTGTGTCTTGGTGGCCAGGGGCTCGTGATGACAATTTGTTTAACTCGACATACTCGAGCAATCATTTCCCTCAAAACTGTAGTTAAGATTTTAAAGCGGGAATTAATGAGATAATATTATGTTTCAAGATGTTTCTATCACCTTTCATGTTCTTATAGGGTGTACCTCATGTAAACTAGGCTTCTTTCCGACACTCCGGTTATATGATGAGAGTGAATCTGACACATGATTTACCAGATACAGGGTAGACAGGCGCAACCCAAGGTCCTTGCTCGTTGGCTGGCGGTTCATTCATTCCGTCAATCACTCGCGCCTGCCTTATAGAACCAGTTATGGGCCACCAGACACATTGGCTGATCGTCTGCACCCAAGCTCCTTTGGGGTGCAGTGCTTCCACTCCCTGCCTCATTCACGGTAGGATTTATTCATTCACCCGGGACCAAATCTAGTTCCTCAGAATTATTGGTTCCCTAAGCTCTGAAGAATGTAGGCACTAAGCTTGCAAGAATGCGGATCCAAAGCTCACAAGAATACAGATCCTGAGCTCTCAAGGATACGGACACGAAGCTCTCAAGAGTACAGATCCTAAACTCTCAAGAATACGGACCCTAAGCTATCAAGAATACGGGTCCACACTCAATGTTCTCTGGATGACAGTGCCCTCACTCACTGCGTCATTCACACCATCACTCGCCCGGATTCCCCTCACAGATTTGCTATGGGCGACCCTCACACACGCACTAGGTCGTCTTCGCTCCCAAGGGTCCTCGAGCGCTGGCATTGTTGTTATCGTAGTTATTGGCTGATCTGAACGTGACCCCGGTGGACTGCAGGCTGAAGTTTATTGAAGTTTCATGAGTTCCTGGGGGTTGTGCCTCTTCTTCTACATTATTCACCGAGATTTGTGTTTCAATTATTTTCATTTATTTTGTGTAGCTTGAGATGTCAGGCATTCATCTCCCATTGCAGGCAATAATAATCTAGCGACTTCACGTCATTTATGTTTTTCTTTCTTTTTTATTGACGAGAAAGGAATTTATTCACTGTCGATATCTGGCGTATGATTCTTATATTCACTTTCATTTTAAGTCCTTTCTTTGTGCGCTTCTTGGAGGGGGAGATGCAACACACACACACACACACACACACACACACACAGTTGACGCACAAGTACTCTTTCACGTTGATTTTTTTGACACATACCAATTCTCTCTCTCTCTCTCTCTCTCTCTCTCTCTCTCTCTCTCTCTCGATAGCCGGTGATGGCAGTGTATTCTTAGTGGCTTTGAAGAGTTCGTAACACCTCTTCCTCATCAGTTTATTCTACACATTACGCTTCAAAATCTTCATGTATGTTTTTGATGCTCACTGCTCCACTAATGAAACGACATAATTAACGTACAAAAGAATGTCAAGGTTTAATTTAAAAAATAACGCGAAAGATAAGGCGATATGAAAACTACTGTGCTATAGTTAAGATAGTCTGACAAGGAGACGTTTTAGTCATGCATCCTGAGTGACATTTGAAATAAGGTGTGTGACAAAAGAAATTAATAGCTTGGTCTAATCCTTCTGCCGCGACCCAGGTACTAAGTATTTCCTGTGCGTATCCCCAGAGGTGCTGGAAACGAACGCCCTCATGTGGTGGTACCGATATAACCAGGCGGCATACGTACTTGGTTATATAAACGCCCCCAGCAGGAGGATTATGGAGTGCAGGGGAAAAAGATAACTTAAGCCTGCAGTTCACCGGATTCACGTTTCAGATAACAAGAACAGTCTCCAACCTATGTGATTAGCTCAGGAAAACCGGCATCACATATGGTGTTGAAAGCACTGTATACCTGGTTTATCACTTAGGCTGCTAACAGCGAACTTTGCGCATCATTTTGGCCAACTATAAACGATTTCGCTGAGCTCGGCAACACCACATCAACACACACAAAGGATTCACTGTTACAGGATTCCGTTGTAATTAGGACGGGAAGTTTACAGAAGGAAACTGTCACTAACAAGAAAAAAAAAAATCCCGGTCCCAGAAGCCCACAGAAAGGAAAGCTTATGTGTTTTGCCGGCCCGGATTCGATTCGGGGCTATTAAATGGTGGTCGACTTTTCCCGAGGACCGGTTTCTCAGGGTGGTCACTGTGTTGGTCGGTGCCCTTCCTTCCAGACGCAAGGCAAGTTAGGCCAGGTTGGGGGATACGGATGGGTTCAAGAAACAGGCCATTCGTACTCTTAATCAAAGAAAAAGAAACTGCTTATGCATTTTCTGCACGAAACACTACGATACCACGGTTAATGGATATTGGCACTACCTTCCTCTGGCAAAGTGGTTTTCTTGAGGATGCCTTGTATTGTTGGCTAGTAACATATACTGTCTAATATGTATAAAGTATTGGAATTCTAAGCATATACGGAAAACTGAAGATTAATCTCTGGGACATCAGAAGTTGTACTGAATGTTTGTATCATCGTACTATTCGAGTGAGTTACTGCTTAATCACGTATACACAATCTTTGGAATCTCTTTTTTATGCCTATTTCTCATGCTTTTTTTTTTTATCCATAGCTTTTTATTTTGCCTCCCTTATACCCTATCAGTCGTAGTTTTATTTCTTCTGTCATTGTCTCCTTGTACCGTTGCTGACCGCTCTAAAAAAAATGTGGCATGCTGGCCAATTAGACCCAGTTACCCTAGGCATTCCGTAATCTTTAGTCAGAATTAAGAGTTTGCCTTCCCCCTTCACGATTTCAAGTTTCAGCATACGGTCGATTGTCTTATTTCATCACCCATATCCCAGAAAAGTTATATCATTTATCTGTAAGTGGGAGATGCTGTGAACAATTAAGTTTATTCGTCAGCGTCTTCATCGTACACTATTACCAGGTTCTTCTTCTTCTTCTTCTCCTCCTCCTCCTCCTCCTCCTCCTCCTTCTCCTTTTTCTTCTTCTTCTTCTGTTATCAATACAAAAGTAGGAATATAATATGAAAAGGTGGCTAAGTCTGTGAGGTGGAGCAGGGATTCTGGGTTCCAGTGGCTTTAATTATGTGTGAATGAATGTATGGCCCATTTAGCTAGATATGCTGTTGAAAGTACTGCGGCTTTTGTATTTTCTCTTGACTTGTTTCCGAATCCTACCTCGCCTCATCTTTAGTTGTGAAAGAGTCGTGATGATGATGATAGTTTTTCTTCGTGGCTATATTTTCTGTTACTGTCTCAATAAGGCTCTTTATTTTTCTCTCATTGAGTTTATGGATCCTGCTCCACCTCATCCTTAATTGGAAAAGAAGGTCATGATGATGATGATGATGATGATGATGATGATGATGATGGTTTTTTATAGAGATGTATTTTTCCTTTGATATCTCAGCAAGGTTCTGTAATTATCTGTGGAGTAGACTGTAACTATCATGTAGGTTTATACGCCAATGCCTCGCTCACACACTGTCACAAGCAGTTTATTTATTTTTTTTTTAACACTCTCAGGTTGCTCTGTCTCCCCATGAGCTGAATAAAATCGTCTGACGTCAGGAGAAGTAGAATACTAGAGTTAATGAAGAAGGTGACCATGAAAAAGTTAAGAGTTTGTTTTCAGAGCTGTAATTTTACTCACGGTTTCTCAAAATACTCAATTGCTATTTTTATTTACTATTTATTATCTGTTTTTCTTTTGGTAAGGTGTGGCAGGTACTGAGGCCTGCTTGTAGGTGTGAGGCCAGGTAAAGTGTCTCTCGCACTTTTTTTTTATCACATAATTTTGGAGCTGCAATAGCTTCTCATTCCTTAAATATTCCTCATGTATCTGTTGATGAGGTTGCCGGTGGGACCAGGGCTTTTCCTTTCACTAGTCAGTTTTCTCACACTATCTTCAGGTTGACATATTTTAGCAAGATGAGTTTGCTTTAGTCTGCCCATACCTCATTAACCCAAGGTCGTAGTTATAAAGTGCTCTTTTTTTTTTTTTTTTTAGACAGACGTCATGTTCTTAAATGCTTTATTTTTTCTGGGCATTTTCTTTGGGTATTTAGATGGTGACATCTACTATCCACTGAGTCGATGTGGTGCTACCTTCCGGAGAATCTACACCGAGAGTCAAATCATTTCCCGTACTCCACGAAAAAATTTACTACGTTGGGTGGTAGCCATGTAGCCAACAAATGGACAGTCGCTGGTCCACTGGATTAAGGGGCTTCAGCCGTATGCGTCTCATAAGAGATTATTGCTTATGTAATGAATCTACTCAGGGAAGAAGGACTGGTCGTTCCGGCTTATATTTCACTACTAAGCAGCCTGGCCCCGGACCCCTACGCTCCTCATGAGGCAACACAGGATTGGATGATGATTGGGTGGGAGAACTTAAGATTACAGTCTAAATTCCACCCGGCGGTTAGAATTACATATTACAGGAGACAACTATGATAAACTGAGATACGGTAGATACTCTTGCAAAATTAACTACGCGTGAAAAGGAATATACGAGAGAGAGAGAGAGAGAGAGAGAGCAAAGAAAAAACAGGCCGTACCGATGCGTTAGTTGCATAATAAGACCGGTGAAGCATTGAGAGTTGGTCAGCTAACGAACCGAGACTAGTGGTGGAGGTACTGGTGGACCTCTCAAGCACTGACACATCAATACCCAGTCGTCAATATTTTTTACTGGCGAGAGAGGGACTGCCAATGTCAGCTTAGGGAGGTGGACCAATGCAGCGGCCGCCCTGGCTTGTGTGTGTACATAGAACTTGGTGCGAAAGAGGTTCTCATGTAGTTTTTGAGAGGTGAAGTGCCAGAATTTCACTGGATGGATAGATTGCTTTGGGAACATTTGGATTATGTAAAATTGTGTCCTTTATATATATATATATATATATATATATATATATATATATATATATATAGAGAGAGAGAGAGAGAGAGAGAGAGAGAGAGAGAGAGAAAGAGAGAGAGAGAGAGAGAGAGAGAGAGAGAGAGAATACTCGGCGGAAAGAGGATCGCACTGCAAGTTATGAGAGATGATGCGTCAGAGACATTTGGAAATGGTTGTGCACTAAGATTGCTTGGAGCTGCTTCAGTGGTTACTCAAGTTTGTGTCATGTAAAAGTAATGCACTTTTTGGCAGGTGATGTAGCAGGAACTTGGTATACTAGACGAATTTTAAGAAGCCTTAGAATTGCTAAGCAGGATATTTAAATTTGTGAACGTTTATAGAACACTTGTACAAAAGATTTCCCTCTGAATTCAATGAAAGTTGTAACAGACGCACCTGAAGTTGATAGGGAGTGCTGAAGCTAATGAAAGAAATACCCAGGCTTCTTTCATTAAAAAGAAAAAAAATACAGTCCTCGAAGGCTGATGAAGCAGAGACAGTCGAAGCAATTTCTGAAGTCTGGTGGAGTTGCTCATGTGCGGTATCTAAGAATGTGTCATCATCATCATCATCATACAGACTTCTTTTTCCCACCTAAGGATGGGGTGAAGTAGGTTCAGAAAGCAAACAAAGAGAAAAACACGACAGAGGGAGGGGTAAGCAACAGCATGCCCAGTGAAGTGGACCACAGACTCACATTCATTCATTAATGCCATATTTGAGAAGCAGAGACAGCTGAAGAAACCTATTGTGACTTTTCAAACAGTTCCAGTTGGTACTCGAGCATGTGTTATATAAAACAAGAAACAACTGCCGAAACTTAGGAAGATTGTTGGTCTTCAAAGTTTAGTTATCCAAGATGATGTTATATAAGTCAAGTACAATATTTGAGACATTTTGTAGCAAAGACGCTAAAATAAGCTAATGAGACCTACCTGTACCGCCAGTGTAGGTCCCAATCCTGTGTCACATAAAACCAGCGCATTTTCGGGGAGGTAATTCCGCAGAAACTCTTGTGGCAACTTATGAGAACTACTGAAGTTACTAAGGCTGATACCCGTGTTTATGCCATATAAATCCAGTGCAGTTTTTGAGAGAATGTGCAGCCAACATGATTCTTGCCGCAAAGGTGGGTAGCCGAACTTGTGGCCATGTAAACCAGTTGCAGAGGTTTCAAAATGTAATATAGGAGAGGCAGTGTAGCGGAGAGACACAGAGGAAGAGCATCATTATCAGGCGACCCAGATCACTTGAGCATCTACACAATAAGTATGCAGCCATAAGCCCTCGTTCCCCGTGAAATTACTGCGGCAATTATGTAATTATGTAAAGCTGGGTAGTAGATAGAGTGCGGGCAAAAACTGGGTGGAAAACTGGAGTGAGGAATCTTTGGAAAACTTTCTCGTGTGTGTGTGTGTGTGTGTGTGTACGATGATGTAAGGTGCGTGGCAAGGTAAAAGCTGCCCCAGTGAAATTCTTGCAAGATAAATGGTAATGGCTTTTAACTTTAACAGCAGATGTATTTAGGTGGAGGTTTAAGAATTAATAGTGTCTGCCTTTTAATCTGTTTCATTACTGGGCTAAAATTAGAATGAAACCCCACAGCAGGGAAGGCAAACGAGGCTCAGCGAGATAGAAGACGGGAGCTGCTACCGGATGTTGTTGTTGCATCCACAGCTGTGCACACTCCCTCCCCTCTACCTCCACCTCACTCTACAAGCCACCGTCTCCTCCCCCTCCACCCCAAGCCCCTCGCGTTTCTTTCCCCACCTACCGTTCCCTCTCCTTTTGATTCACTCCTCTCTCCTAAGCTGGATAAAATCGTCTGGAGCTAGCCAGAGAAATATTTGAAGTGCGTACTTGGGCTGCAGGTCATAATGGAGTCTTTTTACGCACCAATCTTTCATACTCTTCACAGTCCGCAGATACAAGAAAAGTGCTCACCTCTTCCAATCTGCCTGGCTTCCATCTTAGCTTCAACTCATCTACAGTTTCTCCATCCCTTTCCAAGCGTCTCTCCTCAATCCTGCCCCTCTCCCTCCTCTTCCCCATTCCTTCACCTTATCTCTTTCCCCTACTCTATCTTAGTCTACACTTTCCTTATCCGGGCTCTACAATTTTTCTTTCTCTCTCCTTCTCCCTTTCCTTATCCCTACTTTCTCTATCCTCTCTCCTTCCTCCCCATACCTTCACAATCATTTTACTTTCATTTCCTCTTATAGTTCCTCTCCTTGTCTCTCACTGCTAGCCCTCCTCCCTCTCCCCCTCCTCCCCATGATTTCAGTCTTACCTATTGTTTCTTCCTTTCTTTTTCTACTCCTCCCCATTTTTCTCCTCCACATCGCTGCTCCCCTCCACAAAGATTCCCCATCTCTTCTGCCCCTCCCCTTCCCTCCCTTCTCCCTTTCCCTACAAGCCACTTTCTTCTCTCTCCCACCTCTTCTCATTCCCCTCCTTCTCCCGCCTTCTCACCTGCACCAAAGATGAACACACACACACACACACACACACACACACACACACACACACACACACACACACACACACACACACACACACACACACACACACACACACACACACACACACACACACACACACACACACACACAGCCCGTCTCTTCCCTGCTGCTTACATAATGGGCGGACTCTTGGGTGGAATGGATGACCGGGAAAATGGAAAATGGATGATGGAGGATAAGTCAGAGGCGTGAGAACCCAGGGATGATGGATGATAGTGGACAGAAAGGAGGAGGGTGGAGGCAGACGAGACAAAAAAGAAGAACGAAAAGGGAAAGAAAAAAGGAGGAGGTGAGGGGCTATCTCTGCTTTTCTTTGGCCCCTTGTGGAAAAAAAATACATAGATGGGACTGTGGCTGGAGGAATGCACATACTAAATATTACTTGGAAAAAAATGGAGGGAGATGACGGGCAGAAGAGGAGGAGACGCATATGGGAGGGGGAGGGATGAAGGTACAGTTGCACTCAAATTTTACTTGACACCGTTTCGAAAATGCGTCAGAACTCTACTCGTGAATCCTGTGACTTTCTTTTTTTTTTTTTTCATTTATTTTTGCTATTGTCTGAAGTTAGGAGATATTTCTTGAACACTAGGGGTTAGATACAGCCTTATTTAGGGCCTTCAGCACAGTAGATCCTTCGTTTGTTGAATAAAACCGTCTGGGAATAACAAAAATAAAATGGTAAGTGTACAGCAGATTGGTGGGGTCACAAATCATATTAAACTACCTGTCTGTTTGTCAATAGCCAGACGCCTCTATCCTTGATGGGATGGTCACAGACAGATCGCCTCCATGTCGTCCTGTGCTCTGCCGTCAGACTACCCCCTTCTCTCTTATACCTCTCCATCTCACCCCATCCCTGCCTCTCATCTTCGACCTCCTACTTGCCTTCCCTCACTCCACTCACACTGTCCAAGTCAGCCTCTCATTCCCTATTTTCTCCACATTATTAAATATTTTGAAGGTAATTCTTGTAATGCTTTCCAACACATCTACAAAAACACCACAACGCTCCTTCATTTCCCTTTTTTTTTTTTTCCCATGTAACTTCACACACTCTTATTAATACGGTAGAGAAAGCAAACAGGAGAATAGTAACACTCTGATGGTCGTGTCTTTCCTCATCTTTTATTCTAGGTAACGCCAGACGATTTTTTCAGCTGAGAGAGATTCATAGGAGCCTGAGGGTGTTAATACCAGTACCATTAACACTCATGGTCAGAAAAACTGTCATTCTGTTCAAGTTACGGCAGACGATATTGTTCAGGTGAGAGAGATTCATAGGAACCCTGAGAGTATTAAGACGTAGCAATTAAATGTCATTAAGGAAGAGGTGCTGGAAGTCTTTTATACCAATGAGAATATGAATATGCCTCTGAAACTGTACTGTATATATATATATATATATATATATATATATATATATATATATATATATATATATATATATATATATATATATATATATATATATAGCTTCAGTCCGATGACGTTTTTATTGCTTGCTACCATCAAATGATTTTATTCAACTTAGGAATGAACTTTCGAGCTGGAAGGGTAAGATATAGCCTTCAGGAACTGCTTTGGTAAGATGTGCATTCCCTAAACTGAGTGAAATCGTCTGGAAGTGGCAAGAATAAACGAGAATTTCTCTCCCAATGCTTGTTTTGAATTTTACTCATGTTATCTCCAAGCGATTTTATTCAGCTTAACAGAGATTTCATTTTTTTAACAGGAGGTGTTAGATAAAGCTTTTATTAATCTCGCCATTACTAGAGCACTCTCCCACGCTAAGTAAAATGTCTCGTAGCAGCAAGAATAAAACATATAAATACGTCACTGCATCTGAGTAATCTAATCCATTAGAGAAAAATGTGCTAGTTCCCTCATAGCTCTCAGATTACACAACCTGAGTTTCGAGACGCTGGGTGAATCATGGATCAGTCTCACACTATCCCAATCCTGTCTCGCACTGCCTGGACCACGAAACTCGACTCTACAGTTTCATTAAGCTTCTGCCCCCCCATCAGGTGCAGAAACAGCATTCTGGTGCACGAACGAGTGAACTAATCCTGTGAAATGTAAACTCAGAATGTAGAGTACTATTAACCTCGTATAATTATTAAGACTGATAGCGCGAAGATGTGGACAGACTCTTTGCTTTGGACGATAAGTTAGAAGGTGGTGATCGAACATGTTTGATCTTTCTACTTCGTTGCTGACTACATTCTGTATTGTGGAATACAAGATGGTAACTTCTAATAAATGCAAGTTCATCTAAAATATAATAGTATGAAGTAGGAGCTTGCTCACACTTTCGCTCACTTAGCTTTGATAATACGGCCATCAAAAATATAGCGCATGTGTCAAGAGCCTGGGTGAATCACGAACCAGTCTCACACTAGCAGTACCATGGAGCTCGACTCAGCTGTCTCGACCATCCTACTCCACCCCACCGGTCTTCTGCCAGCATCATAACACACGCGCGAGTGATCTTGACCTGTGAAAGTGAGAGTGTCGGTGTGGTGTATTTGGAAGCATACACGGCCTTCAATCGAGAGGTCCTGGGTTCAGTTCCTTGGCCAGCTTTGAGACTTTTGGGCTGTGCATTCTTTGCTTTAATCTGTTCATACCATGAAATGAAATATGAACCTGGACAGTGAATTCGATGGCTGTGTGTCGTAACCGTACTCCCACGTAAAATTTGGCCTTTGTGAAAACTGAGTGTCTGCGTCAGTGCTACTTGGGTAATCCCTAATATTAACCTGTTCCTTTTTCTTCTGTGGAGACAAAAATGCTGATTATTCTCTGCCTAGTTTCTACAAGTATGAATATCGGGTAAGTGCATAAAATCAGTGTCTTAGCCATCACAGGGCTTTGATCTGCAGAAAGCCATCACTCATTTTTTTTTTTTTTTTTATTACTAGCACATAACCCATCTCTGGCCACACCTCGTTTTCCCCCAGGGACTCACACTACCAAATTTTCCCCTTGGACCAATTTTCCCTCTTAGACAAACCTCCCCCCTTGGACCTATATTCCCTCCTAAACCTACAGTATATTTCCTCATGGACATATTTTCCTTATGACATTTTTTCTTCGTAGACCTATTTCTTCCCCATGAACCTTTTTCCCTGTGACTGTTTTCTGCCATGGGCCTATTCCACAATGGACCTATTTGTACTTAATGGACCTATCTTCCTACTTGGACCCATAACCCCCCCCCGGACATACATATATATCCTCATGGACCTATTCACCCCATGAAAGTCAGTCCCCATGAACATATTTTTCATACAACCCACTCATCCATGCCCACCCATCCACCCACCACACCCAACCACCCACTCATCCACCTACTTACCCACTCACCACACCCACCCTGCTCACCTTGCCTGCCCCACATCTCTCACCTAACCGATCGACTCCATCCTTCCCACTCTGCCCACCTACCCATTCTGCCCACCTACCCACTCTGCCCATTTAACACCTACCTCGCCTTACCCACTTTGCCCACCTACCCCACCCCACCCACTCTGCCTACCTACCCCACCCACCACACACCGAGCTCACCATGCACATCCCACCCACCCCACTTATCCTGCCCAGCCACCCACCTCGATCACCCACCCACCCTGCTCACCTCGCTCACCCTGCCCACCCTGCTCACAATCCTGGGTCAAGGTACACATACTTAATACCAAACCTTTCTCGTAACTAAGATTTTTTGTTGCAAGAAGAACAGAAATTAGAGATTATTCTGCGCTCACCTTTCCTTGTCCTTCCTACAAATAGAAGTCATAGTTACAACAGGGAATGGATTTTAAGTTTGTGAATCCGGATCCTGAAGTGAACGACCATGAGACGACTTGGGGAATATCCTTACTAATGGGCCACCAATTGCAGAGTTGGTGAATAGTCTTTATAATGGGTGAACTTATGCAGACTTAGAGAATTTCCTTATTGTCTTAATGGGTTTGGTAGGAGGGGAATGGGTTAGGGAAGATTTGTGTTGTAGATGAAAAGAATTTGGTGTATGAGTGTAGGTGTATGGTGTAGGTTAGGGAAGAAGTTAGAGAAGGTAGGGTGTACAGCGAATGAAAAGAATGACAAGGTGTGACAGGAGGTGTATGGTGCAAGTTTTTTACAGGATGTTTAAGAGCCTTGTAACCCCATCAGCCCGCTTATCTCTCCTAAGCTAAGTGAAATCGTCAGACGTTCCTTAAAATAAAATGCAAGTGTACAGTTTTTTGCTAAAGAGGTAAATAGATCCTTTTCAACCCTTTCATCCCAGAAGGTCTCACTGTAGCTGAATAAAATCGTCTGAAACTACCGTAGGTAACAGGTGGCTAAAGTAAAGTGTGGAACGTGTGTGAGCGAGAGGGATGTGTTCGAGTCCAGTAGCTTTTTATGTTAATTACTGTTGTTCAAGTTCACCCTTTTCCACTGTAGTTTCACGTTTTGCTTTAGCTGAAGTGATTTTCTTTCCGTTGTGTGATTTTCGCTAAACATCAAACAAGTATGACGCGACTTGAGACTTCGCCAAAACTCATTTCACGCGCTTTGCGTATAGCGATAGCGGCGTATAAAAGAAATTACAATAGGTCACATAATCTCTCACAAAATCATTATTTCTGAACCAGTTTTCATCCTTTAAGTGGCAGGTCATAATTATGCTTTTAAAAGTGTCCAATGAATTCCCAGGTTAATCAGTTCAGTTCTATGGCATTTTTTTATTTTATTATTAATGTGAATTTTGGTTGAACCTGTTGGGCATGATCATATGTTTTTTTCGTGAAGATTTGAAAAGTATAATTTATATCCCAAAGTTCCATATTTCCACAAAATTGCACTATTAGAGACTACCCCAGTTTTCACCCTCACCCACCCGCCGGCCAGGGGAGCAAAGTTCTAAGTGTTCTTGTGGTGAAGAGGTTAATCCCATGAGCAGACAGTGACCGTGCACCACAGTGATCCTTGGCCTGAGACGCCCTGTGCCCTAACCCACCAGACACAGGGAAGCCCGCCGTCTGACACCAGCTTCAGTCCCGTGACGTAACACCCGCCTCGACCACCACCAAAGGCGTATTTTAGGTGGCATATAGAAGGCTCCTTATTGCCTCTTCCATAGCGATTTATTTTGCATATTACACCTTGACATTCTTTTTTTTTTTTTTTTTTTTTTTTTTTTTAAGCATACAATTGGATGCTGAGGTATAATGTCCAGAATAAATCGCTAAGGAAGAGGCGTTGCGAAATTTCAGCCACATGGTGTATGGTCCTCAAAGGTGTGGCCAACAGCAGCATTTTCGGTGGCACAGCAGTTTCTCAGCACCTTGCCCTTATTGATTTATTTATTGATTGATTTTTATTTTTTTTGCATATACCCTATTATATTTCATGTTGCTTACTATCCCTTTTTTTAATACTCTTACTGAAGTGATTAGTCCAAGATGAATAAAATCGTCTGGCATATACCCAAATACTCTACAAAATACGTTCTTGTGCTAAAAAGATCATTATCAAACTCGTTCTTACCATTAACACCCTAGAAGATATCAGCACGTGGGTTCCTGTGACTTTCTTAACTAAATAAAATCGTCTGGAGTCAGGTAAAGCAGAGTATTAGAAGTGTCCCGCCCTTGAGAGACTTAAGACGTAATGTGCAAAATATAAATCGCTGAGAAAAAGGTGTTACGGAATCCCCCAAGATAATAAAATTGCCACTCGCTTTGGCCTGAATTGCATCGTACGTCCTAAGAAAGTAAATGAAAAAATAAATAAAAGATCGTAGCTTATTATTACCATGAACTGTTAGAAATAATTTTGTATATTTTTTTTTTTTTACCTTAAGTCGCTTTAGTTAGATAATAAAGTTTTTGGCAGCTGCCCTAGTGGAGATAAGATATTAGCCCCTTCAGCGCGATGACCTACTTTGTTTTCTTCTTACTTTGTTCAGCCTGTTTTGTTCAGTCTCGTTTCGTTTCGTTTTTAGAGGATCCAACATGCTTGTATGCTTCCTTGGCCCATAGCGGCTGCCCACGCTGCTCGATCTCTGGCAGCCTCCCTATTCTGTCTGTCTCTGAGGTCACACTCCATGATCTCGTCCCCACGTCTTTTTGGTCTGCCTCTCGCAAGTTTGGAAATCTAATATAATTGAGAGGTTAATGAAGACCATCTAATTCTTTCAGTTCGAAAAGTTTATCTCCAGGAGAATAAAATCGTCTAAAAACAGCAAGACTGAATTGGTAGTTCTGATCCAGGTGAACACAGTGGACTACAGGCTTAAAAAGTTGCCCTTCTCTTGCCGTCCACTATCTTCTTTTCGGGGGATAGGGAAGTAGTCGAGCCGCCCGGTTATATCAGTGACACCCCGTGAAGGCGTCCCTCTCCAGCATCACTGAATGGGTAAAACAAAAAGAAAAGAGAGAGAAAGAAAGAAAGAAAGAAAGAAGCAAATTAGACACTGGGGAAAAACTTCGGAATACTTGGGTCGAAATTTTCTACGAAATATACGATCATTTCCCTCTTGTAACTCTGATTTTTTTTTTTTTAATAGGAAGAGCGGGGGACTTGGATGGATTCTATATTCTCCTGTCCTCGTCCTTCCTAGAAAAAAAAATACTAATAGGAAATTCATAGCAAAATTTTGAATCAGTCCAGGCAATTATTTTTCGGTTCTAGTATCTCACTTGTCCATCCTGTAGAAAAAAAGATGATCATAGTTACGATAGGCTGTTGATCTTAGTGTGTTGGTGAATACGGCTAGGCGGACAAAGCGGCAGGGGTGGGTCGGGTCGGTCGGTCGGTGGGTTGGTCGGGTCGGGTCGGGAGGTGCTGTATCGGGGACGTCACAGTCGGCCGCTGCATGTAAAGTATCACGTGATTTATGGAAACTCTGGCAAGGGGTAAGGGGAGGGAAGGGAGGAGAGGTCACGAATTTATAAACATTCTTGGGCGTCATGGATAAATTCATAAACTTTCTTCAGGTTAAGGGGCATACTTATAAACTTTCTTGAACTTAACATGGTGTATTTAAATGTGTTGTTGTTGTTGTTTTGTTGTTGTTGTTAGGAGTAGTAGTAGTAGTAGTATCATCACCATTATTATTTTATTATTATTATTATTTTTATTATTATTATTGTTTTTGTTTGTTTTTTTAGTTAGTCGTTTTCCGGGGAGGGGCACTAACCCTCTGCCAACCCTTTTAGTCGCCTTTTACGACAAGCAGGGATACTGGGGGAGTATTCTTGAAAACCCCCCCTACCCCTAGGGGTAGATATCAGGACCTCTGATAGCGAAGGGCGTAATGAGGCAGTATTCAACCCCTGCTGGTCGAAAAGGCTCTCCAAAACTGAAAAAAAGTCGCCAGAAAGTTGCAAAGAAAATAACTTTAAAATAAGTCATTGGAATATAGGGGTTAAGGAACGCAAACTTCTTGGCAAGGAAGGCGTCATAGGGCTTCTTTCTTTGCGTCACACTTTCTGCTTTGCGCTTTATACTCCTCTTACATATCACAGATGCAACCTATGTCCATTTTAGAAAGACGCAGACAGTATCAAGGCAGAATATATAAAAAAAAAATCGCTAAGGAAAAAATGCTACGAAGTCTTCCATTGCCAAATAGATTACGCTGTGTGTGCACATTTTTTCATATATGCATATGTAAACTTTTCTCTTTGAATTATTATTATTTTTTTTTTATCCTGAACGTCTACCAAACACTTGACCACCAAACGAGAGGAAATATTTTAGTAAGAAATACAACAAAATAATTTCTGACAACAGTAATTATTCGCTGCTGTAGACACTGGCTTATCGCAAGAGTTGGTTAAGCCCTTCTTGTTACGTATTGTTGTATTTTATTCTTGCCATCACCAGATGATTTTGCCCCAGTTAGGAAGGACGCTTTGTAGTGAAGGGGTTCATGAAGACCATATCTAAATCCTCTAGTTCGAGAAATCTGTAATAACTGAAGAAAATCGTCTAAGGGAAGCATAAACGAAAAAGAGCATCAGAATGAAGGGGTTAGAATCCTTTATGTATGGGGTCCCGGGCTGGAGGTGGAGAGGTAAGGGTGGGGGAGGGAGGGACGGGGGTGGGGGAGAGGGCTGGAAAGGGAGAGGGGCCGGGGAAGGGGAGAAGGGAAAGGATTTGGGTGCGGGTCGGATAGGGATTGAATTTGAAAGAGACAGACAGGAAAGGGAGACTTGAAATCGGTAGGTTGCTGGTGAGAGCTTTGAAATGGTGTTTGTAAAAGAGGGAGGGAGACACCGAGAGAAGTGCTGGGGAACCTGGGAGCTGATTTTCTTCTTCTCCTCCTCCTCCTCCTCCTCCTCTTGTTGTTGTTGTTCTTCTTCTTCTTCCCTACCGAGGATCAGGAGGAATAAGGAGAGCCCCAAAATGATGGAAAATATGTTGCAGTTTGTTTGTTGTCCTGTGTGTGTGTGTGTGTGTGTGTGTGTGTGTGTGTGTGTGTGTATTTGCATTTGTGTGTGTAATTGTGTTCATCTTTGTGATTTTTTGTGGTTTTGTGTGTATGTGTGTGTGTGTATTTGTATGCAGTTAACCCCTTCAGTATGAAAACGTATTTCGCGTATCAGTACTGTCACAGTGGAACGATTTTATTTAAGAAAGACCTCTTAGAGAAAATATTGATAAAGAGCATATCAATTCCGTTCACATGTAAAATTCTTCTCGTCAGTCTAATGAACTTGTGTAAAGGTAACAAGAATGAGGAAGTACTTAGTCGAATTGAAGTGGTTAGAGGAGATATGGAGAGCCACAAACTGATAAGATATACCGTAGTTTCCTTGCTGTCGTCTGTGTGTGTAAATGCTGCAAAAAAAAAAAGGATAATGATAACAATAATTTCATATCAGATTTTGTGCGTCTTTTCTCTGGTGTGTGAGAATGCAGTAAACACTTTGGTGTCGAATTGTCTAGTTTTTATTATGTCTCCTCTAACATCACGGCGATTTTGCATGGATCAAGAAAGCTAAAAATCACCAAAATTGTTAGTGATTATAGCAAACTTGCGTTGTGGTAGAGAATAATGAACTTTATATTCTACTCCATATTACGACAGACGATTTTACTGAGCTTATAAAACCTCACCCCAGCCCAAGATAGTATTTGTTCTAGCTTACGACGGACGATACTGTTCAACCTTTTACCCTTACCTTACCTTACCTTGCCGTAAAAACTCATCACAGTCAAAGCTTAACCTGTTCCTACCGTAAAAATGAATAGGAAGAAGAACAAGAATTAACATCAACATTATAATTAGAAGTTGCATTTCAAGTTTCGTTTTATATTACCTGCTATTTAAGAAAAAAAAAATCTTTCCTTCTCCATTTCTCCGTCGCTGATCTTGAAAAGTTGACAGTGCAGCCAGTGGACAAAGGCGAGGAGACGCAGGGAGGATGGGTGGGTGGGTGTAGGGGAGGCCAGGGATGTATGCTGGGATGTAGTGAGCTGGGGCTGGGTGGTGGGGTTGCAGTGAGGTGGGGTTGGGGTGGTGCTGGTGGGGTTACAGTGAGGTGGAGTTGGGGCGGTGCTGGTGGGGTTGCAGTGAGGTGGAATTGGGATGGTGCTGGTGGGGTTGTGCTGGTAGGATTGGGTAGGTGGGACTGAGTTAGTGGGCTGGATAGGAAGGGATTGCTGTGAAGTTGTGTTGAGTAAGTGGGGGTGAAAGGTGGGGTTGGTGGGGGTGAGAGGTGGGGTTGGAAAAGTGGAGTTGTAGCGAAGTGAGACAGGGTAGGTGGGGTTTGGATGGTGGGAATCAAGCGAAATAAAGATGAGTGTGAAGGGCTGAAAGATCTTGCTCAAAAAAAGAAAGATTCCAGTATGACGCAACTAAATAGACTGATGGGGGAATTTTATAGCTGTGGGTTTTTCAGATGTGTTCTCAATGTACAGGTTCAAGGAGTCGGCTTTCCGTCATCTTAGACAGTTCTCAGGTCATCTCTGCCTTACAAGTAGGAGACTGTTTTCGTGGGCTGTATGACACGTTAATATCTTTGTATGTTATTTATGCAAGTCGGTGTTAATCCCTTTGATAGATAGATAGATAGACAGATAGATAGATAGATGGATATAGAAGATACAGGAATGCTATGTACAGAGCAGACTGCTTGGCATACAATCCTAACAGTACAGGATTGTGTGCCAAGGTCTCCGAGAACTGCAGATTTAACCAGCATGCTGGTGAATTTAAGCATGAAATATATGGCGCCAGGAAAGAAAGAGTGACCACATCATCTTATATCCCTTCAGTACGAGGACGCCATATTTGTTGTATCTTTTGTATGCCCTTTCATATGCCGGCGTATGTTCGCACCATGTCGGCCCATACAGACGACATGAGAGTGTACTTATTATGATGCAAACATCCAATGCATGACTGCAACCTAAGATGCAGCGTTAAGAATATAGGCACCTCTTCTTGATTAGTACTCGGCTAGTATGGGAAAGATTTTATTCTAGCTATCGCTCTCCTTTGTTGAATAAACTCCTGTCCTGTGAATCACATGCGGACTGACGAAAGAGGGACTTCAAAACTAAAGGGGTATGCGTCGGGACCTAGTGTACTGTAGATCAGCTTTACACGTCCTAAAAGTTCTATCTGTCTGTCTATATACCTGGGCTTCTTCCCCCATGGAAAGGGAGGTAGCCGAGACAGGACAACACACTCATAATTTACTCATCCACTCAAACACATTCATTCGTATCTTAGCCCCAAAGGGGAGAAGGGACAAATCCTCACGGCACCACACCGCACGAGGGTCAACTAAAAGTTACCAGTGTAAAAAACTGTAATATTCCCTAAAATAGAGTCCAGAGTAATGTACAGTTACTTTAAATGCTTCTTCAGCCATGCGTAGAAACTGTCGAAACCTAAATTAAATAATGCTGAACTAACCAATAATATTTAGAAGAGGTGGACGGACAGTAATCTCGTTTCTTAAGTTCGCACGTGTAAAAGGATTGTGGCATCTGTACCTTGGTGTGATCCACGAGAACACAGTACCTCCTGCCTGCTGCTCTGTGCTTGTTGCCTTGATCCTGAAGGTGTTTGTATTTGATCATGTGGGAGTATGATGGTGGGATATTGTATTCATGATGACTGTATGTACATGTATTGTTATAAGATTTTGGTACTCTATCGCTCATACCAAATGCACACACACACACACACACACACACACACACACACACACACACACACACACACACACACACACACACACACACACACACACACACACACAATCCTAACTTTCCTAGATAGCGAGTGAGGAGAGGGTGACGGAGGGCAGTAGAGCGACACAGAAATTAAGATTATGAGATACGCTGCTAACGACTATGTTATCGCTTGGGGACGTTATTGGCACAGCTGGGGTGGCGGTATGGTGATGACTGTGGTGGTAATTGTGGTGGTGGTTGTGGTAGTGATAGAGGTGGTAGTGGTGGTGGTGGTTTGAGTTGTGGTTGTGATGGTGTGTGTATGAGTTTAGTGTGGGTGGTTGAGATAGTGGTTACTGTAGTGATGATGGTGAATGTTGCGGTTATAGGGATCTTGTTGGTGAGTGTGCTGTTTTTATGGTCATCTTAAATGAAGTGATTGTGGTGAAGGTGGTGAGTTTGGTGGCTTCTTGTGGTGACTGTTTGCGATGGTGGTGGTGGTGGTGGTGATGATGATGAAGGTGATGGCCAATGAAGTTTTGACTGTGACTGAAGTAGTGGTTGAGGTGTAGGTGGGAGCTGTGTCGATGGTAGCTGTAGAGGTTGTGGTGATGGTAGTGGAGATAGTGGGTATGACGAAAGTTATGACTGTGACGATGGTAGTGACTGTGGTAGTCGTGGTAGCTGTGGCATGGTTTTTGCGACTGTTA
Organism: Coenobita brevimanus; assembly: GCF_032717465.1. Lineage (NCBI taxonomy): Eukaryota > Metazoa > Arthropoda > Malacostraca > Decapoda > Coenobitidae > Coenobita > Coenobita brevimanus. The sequence goes on along the minus strand of NC_136996.1, from coordinate 4,776,091 downwards.
TGGTGATGATGATTGTAGCGATAATGGTTGTGATGATACTGAGTGGTGCTGGTTGCCGTGATTGTTATGATTAGTTAGTAAAGTTAATGTTGATGATGATGGCAGTGTAGACTTGCTTAGTAGTGAAGACAAGAGTAAATCTGTTGATAATGATGATGGCGATGGTGATGATTTTGATGATGTGTGTCGCGGAAGTGGTGATGGAGAAAATGGGTGTGGTGGTGGTGACAATAGCAGAGAAAAAAAAGACAGAAGACAAACACATCACACATCATAGCGTCGTGAAAAAAAAATATGCAAAAGATAAGGAAAAGAAAAACCTCACTAATCTCACATATCGCCCTGTCGTCCACAGTTAATGGGAGTATCAGGCAGTATCTATGCGTGAAGGAAATTACAGTCCATTGGGTTGATGTAACAGGCGACCATTTATATTAACACGAGAAACCCAAACTGCCTCTGTAATAATTATGGCTTCGGGAGGCCTCTTCACAAATCAATTATCCTCTTTTATTCATATGCGCGCCCCTGCCAGAATCAATAATTATTCACTTTTCCCATCGACGCTGTAAACCATTTTCGCTTTTACACTCCCCAGTCCCTTTCTCCCTCCCTCCGCGTCATCTCCCTTCCCGGCCATTTTACCCCTTTTGCTCCCCCTCTCGCTGTTTATTCCTCTCTCTCTCTCTCTCTCTCTCTCTCTCTCTCTCTCTCTCTCTCTCTCTCTCTCTCTCTCTCAGTCTGTTTCTTATTCTTTCTCTGTCCCCGTATCTGTAAGTCTGTCTGTACCTGTCTGTCCGTCTGTCTGTGCCTGTCTGTCCGGGCTTATGTCTGTCAGTGCCTGTCTGTCTGTCTCTCCGTCAGTCTTTTGCCTACAGCTCAGTCTTCTCCGCGTCTGTCTTTCTGTGCCTATATCTTCGTCTCTCGGCCTGTCTCTGCCTTCATCTCTGTCAGGCTTTTAATTTGTCTGTCTGTATTATCTCTCCGTCTGTCTCTTGTCTCTCTCACATTCTCTCCTCTAACATTGTTCCTTCTCTTTTTCCCTCTCGTCCTCCCTCCATCTCTCTGTGTTCTCTCCCTCCCTCTCTCACACACAGCAGCGGGGGAAGAGTCACTCGCTCCCTGCAAATAAAAGAGGGAGCAAGAGGAACGGAATAAATAAGAGCTAATGAGGACGGGGATAAATGAGACGAGGTGACGGGTGCTGGGGGAAGGGGAGGGGGATGAGGAGGGGAGGGGAGGGGGATGAAGAGGGGAGGGGAGGGGGAGGGGCGAGAGGGGGGTGGTCTGAAGAGTGGTCATATTCAAATGAGTCGCGACAGTGTTGGACCCGTGAAGGCTGCTGGTCTGGTCTGGTCTGGTCACCCTCATAATGGGAATTCATGTTTTCTCTCCCTCCCTACCTCCCTCGCTCCCTTCCCTCTCCTCCCTCCCTCCCTTCCTCTCCCTTCGTCCCTCCCTCCCTCCCCTAATTTTTCTTCTCTCATTCCTCTTTCCACGTTTTTTTATTCGCATTCACGGCTTTCTCGCTTTTTGCTTTGCTGTTCGTAGTGTCGGTTCCTCTCAACTGGCATTTTATTTATACTTGCCATTGATTTCACAGTTGCTATAGACTGTTGAAATGGGAGAAATTGTAACCTCATATGAAAATTGTGTTTATTTTGAAGATATAGCAATTTTGGTCCGAAATTACAGTTGTGGAACATCCAATTTTGACCCAAAGTGTTATATTCACAGTAAAGACAAGTTCAAGATGTTGGTATATTTTTTTTTTTCATTTACTTTTTGTTTTATGTGAGGAAGAAGGAACCAAAGGCCGCGAGGCCGCAAAATTGTTCCTTCCAAAATATATTGTATATGTGCTCTTTTGATAACATTGAATGCTTATGCTTTCCATTAATCTGTTATGTATATACTTCTTTTATATGCTAACTTGGTTCTCTCTTAGTTTTTTTTGTGTGTGTTTGTTTATTACGGACGATGTCGCTTTTTTATCTACCATCCTCAGAAAATATAAATTAGCTTGGAATTTTCGAAGTGGAGGAGCTAGACACAACCTTAACTTACCCGATCACTTTAAGGGGCTCTTTTTAAGCTTGAAAAATCACGTGCTTGTGGCAAGAATGTAACAAAGTAACAAAGTACAACCTTCATTAACCTCCTTCACCACCAGAGGGAGTCTTCTAAGCTATGTATTATCGTTTAGAGGTGACGAGCAGTAAGTAGTGTCATAGTACTGAAGAGGTTAACACGAATTCCAGCGGTAAGCCTTCCTTCTTTGGTACCTTTCTCACTTTCTTGCTTCTCTGTTATACTGAACTATTTTGCCTCCTTGTAGCCCACTCTCCTTGGTTTCTAATGACCACTGTCGCACCTTGTACACTATTCGTACTGCCACATCCCACGAACGCCTCACACTGCCACACTTCACAAACCTATTCGTTGCCACGCCTACCTCAGCGCTCCCACTAGTCCTAGAACCGTTTTGTCACCACTTTTTGACACCTCTCCGTTTCTGCTTGGCGTTAGAAATGACACCGTGTAATAGAGGACACTGCTACATTTCACACCTAGGCCTCTGGGTACCTCTCACTGTCACACCCCACCACACATATGACATTGCCACACCTCACATATCTTCTACTGCGACACTTCACACACATCTTACACTGCCACACCTCACGCTGCCTTACACACAAGACACGTCTCACTGCCACACCTCACACACATATTACATTGCCATACCTGACACACATCTCTCACAGCCTTCCTGTTTTTCTGTCCATTTCCTTGGCTGATAAATTAGTTTCAGTCATAACTTTCCTTATACCAAACTGCCACGAGAAGACCAAAAGGATTGTTGGTATGTGCTTTCCTTTGTGCTCTTTTGTACCTCTTTCTGCTGTATCTCTCCTTACGATAATTTCTTCAAGGGTCGTATTCTTGTCACTTACGAGGGTGTCCAGCATCTCTTAACTAAAAGTGTAATTATGCATATGACACGTTGATATTCTTTTGCGTGTTATTTATGGACTCTGTGGCGGTGTCAGGAAGAAAGAAACTGCGTATTGGAAATTTCAGAAGTGTGATAAAAGAAAAAAAGGCTAAGGATGTGGTGTTACAGAGCCTTCTTTACTGCCGAGAAGACGTCTGTTCTCTCTCTCTCTCTCTCTCTCTCTCTCTCTCTCTCTCTCTCTCTCTCTCTCTCTCTCTCTCTCTCTCTCCTCTCCTCTCACAGTTGTACTTTCATCTCGCGTAGATCCTCATTACAAACTACACCATGTCTATGCCACCAGTTCCTCTCATTCTGGCTTATATTTACATGTCCTCGTTTGTCTCGTAGCCGCTCCTTCCATGTTTTTCATTCTGTCTTATCATCTGCTCTCATCCCACCCCACTCTAGCCACAAACTATAACCTCTCTAAGCCCTAAAAGTTCTCCTATTATCTCCACCAAAGAGGTTATGTTTGAGGCTTAGTTTATCTGTCGGCTTGTATGTCTGTCTATTAAATTCATCATGGAGAAAATCTGGTTGAACTTGCATCAGATTTGGAATAATGCAATAGGACCATCAGAGGAACAAGAGATTAAATATTGGTAGAAAAAAAAAAGTAGAAAATCCAAGGTCAAAAAGGGAAAGGGCGCTGTCCTGGCGGAGGTATACGTTTTTTGAGTGCCCTTGTTATACACGTATTACCTCCCATGTCTCCTCACATTCCAAGTTTCTAATTCGTGTCTGGATGGTAACCGTATTTCTAAGCAACGGGGTGATGTGGAGCCTGCTATGGTGCCCTCTTAACCTGCGTGGAGACGCAAATGCGGCGACCATCCGAGAACCAGACCTCCACACTCTTCCCTTTGCCTTGCTCTGGCGAGGGGCTGTTTGTTTCAAAGGGATCATTGGTTCACCGAACGGGACGGCCCTTCAGGAACGGTTGTCTGCCTTCACTAGATGGGTCTGCACGACCAGGTAGACTTAGGTTACTCATCTCCAACAATAACTGTATATTCCTATATGCAACATTTTTTTTTTCCCAATGTACATTATACTTTTTTTTCTTTCCGTCATATTCCCATGCCCGTGTCCCCCTGCACGACCCATGCTTCTCAACCATCGCCTTCCGACAATCTTAGTCTGAGCTGCTATGACGACACGAAATATTAATTACACTGTGATTTCGTGCCCTCACAGTCCATGGTACTCATCACCCTTCATCTCACAGTTTATGTCTCTATGCCCTCATGTGTCGTATTCTAAGTGCCTTTTGAGATTTCATAACACTTCATCTTATACCTTGTTGATCCTGTATCGGCACTGAAGCGATATAAGTAACATGTTATTTTTTTCCTTTGTTTTTCCTTCCTCCATTCATTGTCTCATAAAAAAATATACTGCCAAATGGTAAGGTGTAATTAGGAACATAAATCGGAAAGGATGAGATGCTACGAAACCTCCTGTATCACCTAGAATACTGTCCTATCTCTCCTCACGATCAACACATACAGTTCTACCGTTATGCCTTCCCCCTCCAGAACCTATGCTCCCATGCCCCCCGCGACCTCTAAGCATCCCCTGGCGATTATTGGGAGGGTGTGAGCGTGGCAGTAAACTCGGAGGGGAGGGTGGAGGAGGGTTAGGTAAATGGAGGAAAGAGGAAAGGGGGAGGAAGGGAGTGGGGAGAGGTAGAGGGGTGAAAGGAGGAAATTGGAATGGGGAGGAAATCGTGAAGGGGACATAAGGGAGGAGGAGAGACGAGTGGAGAGGAGTAGAGGGGAGGAGAGAGAAGGGAATGGGAGGAGGATCGTAACAGGGAGCAAAGGGGAGAAGGAGAACGGGGAGGGGTAGAGGGGTAACAGAAGGAAAAAGGAATGGGCAGAGGGTCGAGGAGGGGGAAGGAGTGGAAAGGGGTAGAAGGGAGGAAGAGAGGAGGGAAGGGGAGGGGGATCGTAGAGGGTAGAAAACAGTGGGGGGGGGGGAAGAGGGGGAGTGGAGAGTGGTATAAGGGTGAACGGAGGAAAAGGTAATATGGTGGGGGCAGGAGGAGGGAGGAGAGAGGAAGAGAATAGGGAGAAGATCATAAAGGGAGCAGGGGGGAGGGAGAAATAGGGAGGAGTAGATTGGGAAGAGTTTTAGTTCCTCATTTGCTCTGGCTAGGTAGGTTGGCTTTCGGTCAGGTGAGGGTCTTAGAGGTTTGGGGGTTGAGTGTAGGGCCTATACTCTGTCCATTTTTACTTGGCACAAAAATTCCATCCCTCCATCTTGAATACTGAACTGTAGCGAGATATTGACAGTAAAATATTATGTTAGTCACGAAACAATTCTGTGAAAAGGATGTGGATTTAGAGTAGCGCCTTATTCTAACGCCGAACTACAAGAAGTAAGCTGCAAAAGGACGATAAATCTTTGCGGAGTTAAAGTGAACGACGTATGGGAGCCCAGAGAGAGTGAGAGCAAGAGGAAGTGCATGTGTCTGTGTGTATGTCTGTGTTTTGCTATGGCGAGTACGTACGTGTGGGTGTGTGTGTGTGTGTGTGTGAGAATGCGAATGCTGACTATGTTCCAGTGTATAGGTTGTTCCCCATCCACTTGTCTCTGAAACTGAAACAACATAAACAAACATTAGTAAGGGATGGAGCCTGGTTTCTAGTCTCCCTGTATTGCTATATCCCGGTATTGTAACGTCCTGTTATTGCAATTTCCTGGTATTGCCACGTTCTGGTATTTCTACGTCCCGGTATTACAATGCCCTGGTTTTGCAAGATTCCGGTATTGCAATGTCCCTGTATTGCAACATTTTGGTTTTGTAATGTTTCGGTATTGCAACGTCCAGGTTTTGCAACGTCCCGGTACAAGAAGATAAGCCTGGGTCAGTCTGCCTGGGTGGTCACCGTGGATTCTCTTGTGTCCCTCGCCTCCTTCTCCTTTCCCTTTCCCCCACCTCGCCCCTCATACCACCTCTCTGTTCCCCCCGCTCCCCCTCCTCCACCTTGTCCTCCCCCCTATATTGTTCCTCCCTTCCCTATCATACCCCTTCCTCCCACCTCGCCGCCTCCTCCTCCCACCTCACCCTACCCCCTTCCTCCACCTCGCCCTTCCATTCTTCTCCCCTCGTTCCTCCACCCTCCTCTCTCTCCCCTCCACCCCCTCCCTTACTCCTCTCCTCCCCCACCTTACCCCATTCCTCTTCCCCTACATTACACGATTCCACCCGCCCCTTCTCCTACCCCATCTTTCCTTCCCCACCATGCCCTCTCATACACCTATCTGCCCATCATTCCTCCTCCTCCAACTCTCCCCTCCCTTCTCCTCTCGCACCTGTTGTCTTCCAGGTATGAGCTCGTGAAGATTATTTCCGTATTTCTCAGGCAACAGGTCCGAAGGCACAATGACTGGAATGTTCTGTGTTAAGTGTGGTCACCGTTTTTTTTTTTTCCTCTTCAGTATTATATTTTTTGTACCTTCTATTTGCTGCTGCCGGACGATTTTATTGGGCTTATGAGAAGAGCCTTCGGGTATGGGTGGCATTAATGAAAACTATATTCTTTCTAGTTTGAAAAATTCTAAAACGAAAGGCCTCCTCTTTGGTTGGAAAGAATAAAATATACAGGTTGTCACTGGAGTGAAACGGTTAACAGACATTTATCATTCTCTCTCTCTCTCTCTCTCACTCTCTCTCTCCATCTCTGTCTATCTGTCTGTCTGTCTGTCTGTCACTTTAACAATCATGCCACACATCATCAGGCAACATGCTGCAGTAATCGCACCACTGATTTTAGATGCAGCGGTATTTTATGGCCAGTTATATCACCCATATTTAGCGGAAAATAGCGTTAGGTGAAACCCACTCCATGCATATGACTGAACCTGATATTGTTTTTATATGTTAGATTATGAACACCAAATTCATACACCTTTCGCTGAGGCCTAGTAGTTCTACTTCTCGGCAAACACACTCACATGCCACCTTTTCGGCGTTAATAACCATTGTCTATACGAATGTAAGCTACGGCTGTGTCATTTAGATCTGGTGTGCACTATGATTCCTTACCCTCACAATCCATGGCGCTCATCGCCCTCATTCTCACAACCTGTGTCTCTATGCCCTCATGGGTCGTATTCCAAGTGCCTTATGAGATTTCGTAACACTGTGTTGGTGGGTGTTTCAGAACGTCAATAAAATCTGTTAGAACGAAAATCAAATCATCAGACTGTTCCCGATCCCGGTTTGGAAATGAACACTCATCCTTTCAGACAGCAAGATACTTCTTTAACCGCTTGGCCACTACCTGCCCTGTGAGTCGTGTTCTCGTTGATTTAGGTTTGAAGACACCTCCTCAGCGATTCACATTGTCTGCCACACCATAAAGACATTTCTGTGCGTTACTGATGCATGGTTGCAAATATTAGAAACTAAAAATACAAGAACTAAAAATACAAAATAGACTTACGGTGTAAAATGGAAAATACCTGTACATTGAATAGGATTGTGACGAGACTCGTGTCAACTAAAATTCCGTTCATTAGTTTCTCATAGACAGACTTGATAAATTCACCCTATGGAACGTCAAAGGTGTGGCCATTAATCATCTTGAGACGACTTTCCTTTATGGTCTTTGAAAGGAATGAAGAGGAATGAAGTAGGAAGGAAAGAAGGCTGCACTATTAGTCTCATTAACGATGCAGATGACAATACATTAAACAGACTTTCAAATAATATGTAAAAATTTTTTAGTAGGTCAAAGCTGTACCCAAATCCTAAAAAAATTCGTCTTGTTCGTAAGTAAATAAATAAGTAAAAATAATTAACTAAATAAATAAAATCGACTTGTGTCTCATGTGTGCAAATTCGCCACGCTCATAAAACAAGTGGGCTTACAGTAGGTGCAAAAGAATAAGGAAAATACGCACGATTTCGTATTATTGATCCATAAACCACATGCAACTTATGAACTACGTAAATGTGAAGTCCTTTTAAATTGTTGACTACGACAAAAGTATTTAATTCAGTGGAAGGCAGTGACGAGGACAACAAAACGCAAGGTGTGGAATGAACATATGTCAAGATAAATAACTCTCTAGGGCAACCACTGCCACCATTACGCTCTATAAGGATAGCTGAATAACATCAATGAATAGGAGACAAAACCTCGCCAAAGGTTTCGTCAAGTGCCGAGATTTTCAAGTATTGTGAATAGGAAAAGCCATGAAATTAACATGCATGGTGATCGACGGGCTGTCTTAAATTTGCTGATGGCAGGACCTTTACGAAATAGATGGTCATAAACAGGGAGAATGTTAGAGTAAGCTTAGAGGTGAATATAAAGAAATGGAAAGTTAAGCATAATGATCTTAGAGCAAACAGTTCAAGCAGTATCAGTTTGTGAGCCATGACAACGAAAACAGGAATGAAATACGAATGTGATGAGGGGTTGAGTTGGTTCGGAGACATATACATTATCAAGAATACTAATACTTTGCCTCTGTCAGAAGCTGAGAATCACTGAGTCAGTTTGCCTTTCGCGATGCCTCGTATGGATCAGACACATACAACCTAAATCAAAGTCACTCGAAACACAAACTCTAGGAATGCGCCGAGGGGAATGAAAAAGAAAAAAAAGTCAGGTATCGCAAGGAATGATAAGAAGAGAGATTCGTGATTAAATAACTTCATTCCACTTCTTAATCGAATAATTGTGCAACTCTTGCCTAATATTGTGGAAGGTTTATTGGGGTGTAAAGATGACATCAGTGGGTTTCGAAATTCACCGCTCACTGCCTCGTTGTTTATCGTAGGGGAGTGGATTGATATTAATGTGGGCAACTGTACATAAATGGATCTTAAATTATTTTATATATTGATACTGTATCTGTCTATCTGTTTATGTATGTCTGTGTATGTTTGTCTGTCCTTCTCCATATCTGTCAATCTGACCGTCTGTCCATCTGTTTATCTACCTATATATCTATTTATCTGTCTGTCTGCCTATCATCCTATCTCTAGCCAGAAGCTTAACACACACAGTTATAGTCCAGCACGTGTATCCTCATAAATATTCCCTCACCTGGTTCAAAATAATATTCGTGCATAAAAAGAAATTGTATATCTTAACTGATTACATGTCTCCACACACAGTTAAACATCAGTTATATCCTCACTGAGATATTCGCTCACCTGATTCACATTAATATTCAGGTGTGTAAAAGAAATTGTAGCTCATGAACTGATTGCATCTTATCACAATTATATTCCAGTGTCAGTGCATTTATCCTAACTAAAATATTCCCTCCTCTGATTCACACTAATATTCGTGCATAAAAGAAATTGTTAGATCTAAATTGATTACACACGATTATGCTACAGTACATGTCTCTTCACTAAAATATTCCCCCGCTTGATTCACAGTAACGCTCAGGTGAATCAACCACACTGTGTCGAGCCTGATTAAACCCTTCAGGCAGAGGTCTTTCTTTTTTTTTTCTTCTTCTTTTTGGCACCAGTCGAATTTCATCAGCTGAGGAGAGACTTCTTATAGTGAACGGGGGTTTATGAAGCCTATGCCTAAGTACTCTAGCTGGGAAACTCTCTAAGCTTAGTTAAAATTGACCGAGAGCCGTCACATGAGTGCACAAAAGACATTAGAATTAATACAAAACATGCAGGAAACTTATCCATAAACAAATATATGCATAACATTTACATATTGAAAGGTAGTGGGGTGTTCGTAGGGAACCTCAACTTCAGAAGGAAGAGGACAACGAACTTAGACGTGAGCAGCATCATTATTAATTAAAAAAGATGCTGTTCCCGTCTACGCTCGTTGTCCTCTTCCTTCTGAAGTCTACCTACTGTATATATACATATTTGTTGTTGTATACGGATGTATGAAACATGCACAAAGTATACACATAACTCATACATTACATACATAACACACACATATAGAAACATCGACGTAGCATATACGTAACTTAAACATACGCAAAACATACACGAAGCATACACAAAACATGCACTGCCTCACTTGAGCTACATACATCCCTGGTTCATCGGCCGAGGAGCAAACAGGAGGCCAGCTATCATCATCCACTCCCAACAAGCACTTACTACGCAATTTTTATCAGATTAGACCAGATGTGTATCGGAGGGAGCGAGAAGAGGCGCTATTAAGACTTCCACGTAATGAGCCAGACTTACATTATGTCGGCTGATTCAATTTAGGAGTATGAGAGGGAAGAAAAAGTATCCTAAATGAGGACTTACGATATTGTAGTTTAAGTGAATGAAGAAATATGGCTTTCCTTATGAGCGAGAGGGAGCCTGAAGCGTAGGATCAATGTTGTGACTTAGAGGAGGGAGAGAAGTGCTGTAAGAACAAGTTGATTTTTATCTTCATTATTATTCTTAGCAGTAGTAGTTGTAGTAGTAGTAGTAATAGTAATAATAGTAATAGTAGTAGTAGTAGTCGTAGTTATAGTAGTAGTAGTAGTAGTGGTGGTAGAAGCAGTGGTAGAAGTATCGAGAATCTTTGAGAGCCTGAATTAATTTATGCTACCAATGAATACATTATTATTCGTGGTTTTAGGGCAGCATTCCAGTCAGTACTTAAAAGTTATGTTCCTGTGAGTAAGGACCTGATAATTGCAAGAAAGAAGAGTCGAATATTAGTGCAGACGAGGATGATAATAAGATAAGTATATGGTAAAACCGCATTATCTGTAGCAGCATTCTTAACTCGAGTATAGGGAGAAAGGAGAAGCACAGAAGACTGATGCAAATGAGGACGACTGATGATCTAGGAGTTAAGAAAAAAAAAAAAAAAACTCAAATTTAAACTCTTACGAGAAATAGTCATGGTTTCCTTACAGTCAAAGAGAAAGATCAGTTTATTAAGATTATGGAGGTAATATCGTGAAGATCATAGGAGGATTATTTACGAGGAGTGTCGGTATTGCTGGAAAGGAGGATGGAAAATTGGTGTAAATGAGGTAAGATCAATAGTGTAGAGTTGTGGCATGATTTTTGTTCCATTTATTGCCTCGGTATCTGTAGCGAGGAAGATGGATACTGCAGGTGTATGGAAAGATCAGAAAGTCAGATTTTTGGAAGTATTCGTTAGAGGGATCAGTAGTATTAAAGGAGAGGAAGTATTCATGGCATCAGTACTGTCAGGAGAAAGTCTAGTGCCGATGAGGAAGATCGATATTGTGAGTGCATGAAAAGATTATCAGTCACAGCCTTAGCAGTATTAATGAGGGAGATGAGTAGTATGTTAGAGGAGTATTCATTACCTCAGAAGGATCGAAGAGAAGGGTGGAAGATCTCACAGCCGCCAGAGGGAAGTATGTACAGTAAAATCGGTGAGGTTGAGAAAGATCAATATTTGTGGTATAAGAAGAATATCGCCGAGTCACATTCTGAGGAGGGGTATTCATGAGGGGGATCGGTGTTGCAGGAGAGGAAGATGGGTTGGAAGTCGAGCCCACAGTGATGATAAAGCCGATACCGGAGCTTTCATCGATTACACTGATCACCTTCATCCACAGCCATTAACTTATTTACCTTCTTGTCGATGGGATGGTTAGGGCAGGTGGGTAGTGGAAGGGAGGAGAGGGTGCGTCAGGGGTGCTGGAGATTGGTGGAGGAAGAGAGGGAGATGGAGGGAGGGAGACAGGAAGGGAAAAGAGGGAGGGCGAGAAGAGAAGGAAGGAAAAGGTGAGGGTGCGTGAAGTGTTGGAGATCGCTGGAGAAAGAGAGGGAGATGAAAGGAGGGAGGGAGGAAGGGAAAGAAGGAGGGTGCGTGAATGGTGTTGAAGATTGGTGGGGAAAGAGAGTGAGATAGAGGGATGAAGGGAGGACGGGGGAGATGTGCTTAAAGAGTGTTGGAGATTGGTGGGGAAAGAGAGGGATAAGGATGTGAGGGAGGGAGGAAGGGAAGGAAGGGAGGAGGGTGCTTAAAGAGTGTTGAGATTGGTGGAGAATGAGAGGGATATGGATGTGAGGGAGGGAGGATGGGAAGGAAGGAAGGGAGGAGGGTGCTTGAATAGTGCTGGAGATTGGTGGAGAAAGAGATGGATATGGATGGGAGGGAGGAAGGGGGAAGATGGTACTTGAAGAGTACTGGAAATTGGAGAAGAGGCGGATATGGGGGAGGGAGGGAAGAAGGGAAGGAAGAAGATTGGTAGAGAGAGGGAAAGCGAGTAGAGAAATGAAAGGGAGGAAGAGAGGGAAGAGAGTGCTTAAAAAGGTATTGGATACTGGTGGAGAGGGAAGGATAGTCGGTGAAGCACAGGGGGGAAGTGAGGGGAAGAGTATTTCAGACTTTAAGAGCAGCTACTTAAGTTGCCTCTTACACGAACACTGGCTTCATTTACTGCTCATTTGTAATCCTAGCGCATATATTTCTTTGTGTTGCTAAAACTCAGTTCGATAATATAAACGGAAAGATTAAGCAAAAGCAGTGAGAGAGGTACAAAAAAAGGAACTTAGAGATGTTACCAATCTTTCACTCAGAGTAGGCAGCATGTTGAACTGATGCTGAGAAAGTTGGAAGATGTGAGTAATGTTAAGCCTTTACTGCATTTTGTTCGATTTTCACTTCCAGTATAATGTGCAAAAATAATTTAGCATTGTGATCGTTATCTTAATCTTAATTTTCTGAGGTGAGTAGCATCCAGAAACGAAGACTGGGAGAACAGAAAAACAGGAGAACCATCAATAGTGTCCAGTAAAATGGCCCACAATATTATTCCTAAATCATTCAAGCTCTTCAGGTCTTTCCTCCTCGTCACAAGCAGTACAATAATACAATTCTTAATAATACACTTAAGTTATGAAAAGCGGATTTCTGATGCGTCTAGAGGGAGAAACTAGCCCGTCTCAACAACCATTTAGAATTTAAGCTTTGAAAACATGTAAAATATCGTTTGTTATAATCTTTTCTAGATTTTGTTGAGGAGGCGAACATTGAACTTGGAAACGAGTACAACAGAGAAAGTAGGCGAGGAAGGATGAGAAGAACTGTGTAAAAACGAGGGGGGAGGGATGGGTATACGGGTATACTCGTAGAAGAGAGGAGAGACGGAAGCGGGGAGAGGAGAAGGGAAGGGAGGAGGGAGGGAGAGACAACAAAACACTGGTAGGAATCAGCATGGGGACACTGTAAATAAGAAAGTAAGGGAATGGGTACAGTACGAGCAGATGAAGGCAGGGGCGTGTTGTATGGACGATGGGACGAGGATAGTAAGGATGGGTTGGAGGGTGTGTGGGTGAATAGGGGAAGTGGGAGGAGGATGAAAAAGGCAAGACGAAGGATGGGGAAAGGGTGAAGCTGTGTTACAAGGATGGTGAGAGAAAGATGCGTAGGGATAGATGGAGTATTGATGGTTGAAAAGGAACGGTGTGGTGTTGGGATGATAGAGGAAAGGGACGCATGATAAGGTGGTGGTGGGTAGGTGAAGGGTGAAGGTGTGTGGAAGGAATAGTGAGTGCAAGGTGAAGAGGATGAGGTGAAGAGTAGATGAGGGAAGAGAGGTGTGTAGTATGGAAGGTGAAAGGTGAGTAGAGGAGCAGCAGGAAGATGGGTGAAGGAGGAAGGTGCACCAATCTAGATGAAGGGGGATGAAGGTAGGGGTGTGTAGAAGGGACAGTGGGATGAGGGTGTAGATGGTTAGAAGATATCAAATGGTAGGTGGGTGAAGGTGGAAAAAGAAGAGAGGGTAAAGAGGTAAGGTGCATGAAACAGTAATAAGAGAACGGAATTTATGAGATGAGGGGAAGGGAGAGGAGGAGAAGAAAAGGTAGGCATAAAGAAGCAGGAGAGTATATGGAACTGAGAAAGGAGGGGATGATACGTGGGATGAAACGACAAAAAAAAAAAAAAAAAAAAAAAAGAGAAAGAAAGACATGAAGGGAGCGATGGGGTGATGGGCAGGACGAGGCATAGGTAAAGGATTGTGAAGATGAGAGAGTAGGACCATCATGAGAAAGGAGAATGCATAAGAGAAATGTACTGGCAACAAGAAAGGGAGGAAGAAAGGGAACAAAAGGAAGGGTAGACGAAGATAAGACAAAGAAAAGGGGAGAGGTAAGAGAGGAGACGGAGCAGAGTAAAATTCGGGATGTGGTAAAGACAGAGAAAGTGAAGCGAAAGTTGTATAGTAACAGGAGAGAGAGAGAGAGAGAGAGAGAGAGAGAGGTAAGAGAGGGCCAACCAATACTCCAAGTCATCACGGGAGGAGGTAGTATAGTCAGCAGGATAATTAATTGACGGCGCACGACCCTTTGTTCCTCCCTCGCCCAGTCTTGATGGTCAGTTTCCCTCCACGTTCCCTCCACTCTTCTAATTTCTCTCTCTATGCTTCTCCAGAACTCTTTTCTTCACCCTCCACCCGTTTTTCTTCTAATCTCGCTTTACGCTTCTCCAAGACTCTTTTTCTTCACCTTCTACCATCTTGTTTCTTCTTAGTCCTTTCTACGGTCCTCTAAACTCTTTTCGTCTCCCTTCGCCACCTTTTCTTCTAATTTTTCTGTATGCTCCAGCATTACTCTTTGTCTTCACCCTTCACCAATTTTTCACATCTACTTTCTCTCTATGCATTTCTAGGACACTTTCACACTTTCTTCATCCTCCACCACTTTCTTCTAATTTCTCTCTACTTTCCTTCCGGACTCCTTTTTTTCAATATTTACCATCCATGCTCTCTCAACCCTTTTTTTTCCCTCGCTCGATCTGATGCTGGCTTCAGATTTCCCTACAATGGTTTCCTGTTAGCTAGGATACCTTCAATACAGTATGTGGTAACCATATACAGTAACCAAATGACGTCAGATGGTCCAGTGGGTGAAGGCGTTCTAACCTGTTGGGGCCTGTAAGGGTTGATGTCTGAGGAGTGGTTGGGTTTTACTGCTCACTTAGTGCCACTCATGGGCCAGCGAGTCTGGTCACCCTCACCTTGAGTACTGGGACTGATTAGCCGCTGCCCGCACCTCCATGCTCCTCAGAGGACAAAAAAGGATTTAGGTGAGGAGGTATAATAAACTTCTTTCCACGCTCCCTCAGTCCTTTTTTCTTCGGTAACTTCCATGGTTCTTCAGTCCCTTTTCTTCGGTAATTTTCAGAAACACTCTCAGCTCTTTCTAGTTCAGATATTTTTCTTCCACACACTCGCAGCATTTATTTTTCCATGTATATAAGAGAGACGACTGATACTTTCTAGTTCTTATTATTACTCTCCCTGGGAAGCGCTTAACGTTGTCCATATTGACAAACCTATAGTGACCGTCTTCACAGGATGTATTGTCCCAGCCTGTCCCACTACACGCCACCGTTTCTGTCCATCCCCGTCTACCCAATCTTTTTCTGAACTCCCCCCTTTCCCTCATCCAGACAGACATCAAAATTCTGTGGTATGCGCCTTCCCATCGCCTCGCCAATGCTGCCTCACTCATCTTCACCGGTTGTACTCGTCCCACGCTGGACAACGTTCACCCACACCAGCTTTTCCATCCCACCCACGGCTCCCATTTTTTTTCTTCTGCCTTTGGATCTCACTTGGCCTACATACATCACACACCTCACAATGTATACTTTTCCTGCCATGCCCCGTTACCCACTACCATCCCATCCCATCCAACCCACTCCTCTCCACCCACCCCCAACCATTTTTGCCGTGAAGCAGTAAATATCATCAATATCCATAGTAACAGGGTACACGTTTACTACCAACTACCATTTCAGCCCATTCTGCTTACTCCTGTCTCCGCCCACTCCGCCCTGTTCAGATAGACATGAATCGATATGTAAGAAAATCCATCATATGTAAAGAAACTCAAGTCCTTTTTTTATTTTCATCATTTTATAGCTTTCTTGTCTAACCGTAACTGCTCCTGCCCATGAGTTCCTTCACCAGTTTGAAAAAAAAAAAAAAATCCCCGTCTTTAGCGAAATAAAATATGTAGAATCCGTCGTGATATGGATAAAGCTTATATTGTGGGGAAGGTTTCGTGCCCCATCATTTCGAGAGATGCTTACTAAATTTACTGATATTAGGTCTGGAGATGGGCAATGGACATGATAAAAAAAAATCCTCATCATATTGTAGGGCTCCTTCATCACCATCTTGACTCCAAATTATCCCCTTTCAGAAGAGAAATGTGGGTTAATTAATCTCAATACTGTAGACTCCTCGCTATCATTCTTGTTGTTATCGTAGTCATTATTTTCGTGACCTTCAATATTTTTTTGAGGGAAACGGAATGTCTCTTAAGGGTCAAGGACGAAAAAATTTCCCTCCAGTTACAACGACGTACTTCATGAAAAAGTAGCGAAAATATGAGGACCACTCTAAGGGAGCGTTAACTACATAAATCAAATGGAAAGTGTGTTATTCTAGTGGTCAAAAAAGGATAAGGAGAGGGAGACCGAGAGACTGGTAGAATGTGAGGCAGGATGGCGTGTCGTATGGAAGAAGGATCGTTGCGGAGTAGGGACAAAAATGCCTTAAACTCTACCAGTCTTCAAGGGACGCGGTGTCAAATAAAAGACAACAGACAAATTGGCCATAAATCAACTTAGGAGAGATATTGTTTTTAAGAGATACCATTAGCACTCCTTTCCCCTCACTCCTAACTAGTAATGTGAGGTATGATATCTCTACCCGCTGTTACTTAAATTTATATACTGAGGAAAACTAATCGTAAGAACATACAGAAAATACTGGCACTATTATTTTGTGAAGGGCTACATGCTTATCCATAGCTCATTTTTTTAAAACTCATCTATCAAAATTGCTCATAAATTTCGCCTTAATAATACGTTCATTGACAGTGGACGAAGATAGATTATTACAAGAACATGATGCAATATTACCTCACTTTCCTTTTTTAGGGCTGGCTCATAAATAGATCAGGAATTGAGCTCATTGTCTTCAGTACAGGTATAGAGCTAATGTGGGAATATTTAGCTGTGGAAAGGTAGATGATATTAGTAGAAGAGAAAGTGCATTTGTAGGAAAGAGACAGTAGAAGGCGGGAGTAGATGAGAGAGTGCATTAGTTGGAAAGGTAGGCGATGGCAGGAGAAAGGAGAATGCATTTGTTGGAATGACAGGTGATGGGAGTGGAAGAAAGAGTGTTTTTGTTGTCAGGAAACTGATGGAAGAGAGAGTACAGTATATTTGTTGGAAAGGTAGTTGGTGGCTGATAAGTGGGTGTGTTTAATAGAAGGGAAGTAGCGGTGGAAGAGCGATTGCATTTGTTTGAAGGGTAGATGATGGCAGCAGACAGAAGGGAGAGTTGGAAGAGGTAGGTCATACAGGGGAAGCCGGGTGTGTTAGTTGAAGAGAGGAGAGCCATGGCTGACAGGTGTGGAAGGCGGTGTGTCAAGGGCCATAACTGAACCAGAGGTGTGCAGGTGTGTCGGCAGTGTAGGTGAGTTTAATGGATAAAATTATGTTAGAAAGAGGTAGGTAAGTTAGAGGATGACAGTATTGATAGAGAAAGCAAGTGGATTCGGGGATAACAGGTATGTAAATAAGTCTGACATGGGGGTGTAATTACATCATGGGGGTGTTGGTTAGTTGAGGGAGTGTGTTTGAAGGTAGGTGAGTTAGAGGATGGTAAATGTGTCAGGTGATGAGAGACTGATTAGAGGGAATTATGTGTAGTACTATGGGAAGGCAGCTATGTTACAGGAAGATAAATGTGGTAAGAAAAGGGAAGTGTAATTGAGATAAGAAAACGTGGTTGGGATAGGCAAGTACGGTAAACTGGACAGGTGTGTTATTGGAAGGGACAGATGTGCTTGGAGGCAGACCGGCTTGGTGAAGGGCAGAATTTGTCGTACGGGGAAGGTAATGTAGTAGAGTCGAGGGGTGTAGGGGGATGTCGGTGTATCAGGTGATTCAGGTGTGGCAGGAGGGTGTGGATGTCAGCTAGTGTGGGTGTGTCTGGGGAATGTAGGTGTGCCAGGGGGATAAAGAGGTGCAGATGTGTTAAGGTGTGTAGGTGTGTCAGGAGGTGTAGGTGTGCCAGGGGGATAAAGAGGTGCAGATGTGTTAAGGTGTGTAGGTGTGTCAGGAGGTGTAGGTGTGTCAAGGTATGTAGGTGTGTCAGGGGGTGTAGGTGTGTCACGGGGTGTGTAGGTATGTCAGAGGGGTGTAGGTGTGTCACGGGGTGTGTAGGTATGTCAGAGGGGTGTAGGTGTGTCAAAGGGGTGCAGATGTTTCAAGGTGCGTAGGTGTGTCAGGGGATGCAGGTGTATCACGGGATATAATTGTGTCAAAGGGATGTTGCTGTGTCAGTGTGTCTAGGTGTGTCAGAGGGATGTAGGTGTGTCAGGGGGTGTAGATGCTTGTCTCAGATCATTCAGATTTTCACGAAGTACTCACCAAACATTTTTCTAACTGTACCACTTGAAACTCCACTATGTGTTATATCCTAGCCCGTTATTCCACGACTTTTTGTACCTCAGCCTCATATTTTACAGTGTGTCTTGATTTCACAGCGGCGTGGATTGCTAATGTTAAAGAATTATAATTTTATACCAACGTAAGAAAATATTGTTTACTGAAATGATGCAGCAGTTTCCACCCTACCCGGACCCTCTTCAAGCATGAATAGAGACGGAACATTATACCTCTTATTCCACCTATTATACCACGACAGCCATTTCGCATCACCTATCATACCACGACCTGTTTTTCTTCCACCTCCTCCGCGACACCCCAGCCCCTACTGCAGCCCCGAGTATGATGGCGAAGCGAGAGGCGGACGTCCCTCTCTGGTCCCTTGGTTGCAGAGTCACCGGATAATAAATGAAGCTGTAGAGGAAAGTTGTGCGTGTGTTGGCCTGTCAGGAGGGGGATGAAAAATGTTGGGGAAGCTTCATCTGGTCGCCTGGGAAGCTGCAGATGAGAGAGAGGGCTTTTTCTTGAGGTGAGCTGCTACTTTGGTCTCTCCCGGTAACGAAAGATGACGTGGATTTATTTATTTTTTTAATCGACCAACCTGCTGGATGTGGTGATGTTGCAAGCCACTTAAAACATTGGAATGGTACTGTAATTCACTGTTAAACTGATATAGGAGTGGCCTTTTAAACTGAGAGTGACAACAGACCATGACATTGTTGATCCAAAATGCATCAGGCTGAAGTTCCCTCTAAATCTGGCACTGATGATTTTGCGGATATACTGGAGTCGCAGTCTTTGAAGTTAATAAAAACGGTTTGCCATGCCATTATAAGGCACTGAAGATTTGTTTGTAACACGGAGATGGAGAGCAAGATTTAATAATCAAAATAAGTGGCTTAGGAAAAGGTGTGAGGGAGCTTCCTTAACCGACGAGAATACAGGCATAAGACTCTCACTGCCAGTCATGAAGGAACATCCCCACTGCAGCTCTTCTCAGTCTTGGCAGCTGACGATCTGAGACATCTGATGGTTTTGCAAGCCACATTCAGTCTCTGGCACTGCAGCTCTTTTGGAAAATATGGTCGACAATTTGCCAGACATCTTGGCCGTTCAGCTATTTTAAAACATTGTCACTGTAAACAAAGCATTAAACTCCAGCTCTATACCAGACGCATGAACACTGGTACTGCAATTTATTTTAATATAACTACTACTCAGTGTCTCCTGTATTCTCTGCAGGTTATTTTGTAAAACCGCCAAACCGTCTTTCCTTAAATCAATCACTGACGACTCAAAGAACTTATTTGACATGTAGTTCTTGTGGAGAAAATGACTCACAAGAAAACTACCACTACATATCACATTGCAGCATTTACCTTGCAGCTCTCGTTAACCCCTGCCCTGCAATCCCTTTGTCAACAGGGGTGCGGGTTTTTCATGTGATGCCGCGATGTGTATTTGTCCCCCACATCAACACATGAACTTTTATGCCCCAACAAATCTCTGCGTAATCTTTTATTGCTGGGCCTCCTGTAATTAACTTTATGGGACAGTTAAAGCATTGAGCGTGTTTTGTGCGCTGGTGGTCCCTGCTTGTGTGTGTGTGTGTGTGTGTGTGTGTGTGTGTGTGTGTGTGTGTGTGTGTGTGAGGGATCTCATATTTGTGTGTGTGTATGTTTTGTGTTTGTTTCGTGTGCAAATTTTTGATCCAAGTCCAAGAGCCATGACCTATAGGAAGAGTGTGTTTTGTGTATATGCAAGACAGTCCATCTGTGCAGGAACGTGTGCTTGATTGCTTTTGTGTTTGCCTATGTTTATTTTTTGGCTGCAGTGGCGGAGGGGAAGGAGGGAGAGTCCACGCTATGCACGTATGTATGCACGTATGTATAAATGTGTGTGTGTATGTATTGTAGTGCCCAGGTTCCGCACGCCTGACCCTGATACATAGAAACCAACGCACAGTGCGGTACGGGACTTTGCGTGTCGTCCAGTTTACAGCGTCTTTATGGGCGTTTGACTATGCAAATTAAGCATAAACAGTGTTGTGAAAATGCGAAAATGGCGTAGATGACATGAATAACGCGGTGGTAACGTCTTCATCTTGTAATTTGCGGGTGTCCTTTGTCGTTTACGAGGGCGCTGTTTATCACTTGCATGCACCAAAGTGAAATTATCTCGGCAGTAAAGCATTTCCATAACAGTAAACATAAAACCTAACACTAAACACACCAAGCAACACTAAACATTCGGTGTGTTGACGTCTTTTCTGTTTTATTCTCTTTTTATCGCTATACCTTGTTTGTTGTGTCTGAAACCTACTACGAGAGAGGATTTTTTTTTCTTATGGCGAACTTTGGTCACTTGTACAAACGGCATACTAAACAGAGGTTGTATTAAATTCATTGAGCCTTGGTTATGAGGTAGAAATGAGTCTCCTTGGTTACTAGTCAAATCAAGCCTTCAGTCTGACTACACCTGGCCTGTAGCCGAGCAAAAGGAGGTTAGGATTTGTCAGGTCAGAGTAAACATACCATACCTTTCCACATCGAATATTTGGCCCTTAGTTGGTTTTTCAAGCAGAGTAGGAAGGTCTGGAAACAGCAAGAAAAAATTAAACGTTATCGTCTTTAAGGGATTATTTTCTTTAACGACCTTGCAAGATGAGGCTCAAAAAAAAATAAATAAATAAATAAATAATAGCCATAAAAAGCAGCCTCATTCACTCCCATTCATTTTCAGTTGTCTATATCAGAGCCACTTCATCCACAGTCCCGAAATAGGCTATGGAAGAGAAGGGCAAAAGCGTCAGGAGTGTTGAGAAGTGTGTGTGTGTGTGTGTGTGTGTGTGTGTGTGTGTGTGTGTGTGTGTGTGTGTGTGTGTGTGTGTGTGTGTGTGAAAAGAAACCCTGAATTATAGAGGTCTGAGGATCTGCGAGGGTGAGAGACGTGTATTGGACGAAACAAAATGGAATGCAGTAAATTTATGGGGAGGTAACTCACTTTCACTGATGTATAAGATTTTTAATACTAATGTAGATTATTTACTAAGCGATTCAACAAAGCAAACAGTGAAATTATAGACAGGAAGAGGAGCTCAAGGGGGCGTGGTGATGGAGAGACTGGTTGAATAAGAAGACAAAGAGAAGCCAGGGAAGGGAAGGGAAAAGAACAGATGAAGAAAATTAGATAGAACGAAGGCTAGAAGAAACGAAATGATAAAAGGAAGGAATGTAAAAAGTAATCGGAAGGAAGAGTATGGGGGAGGAAGAAAAATATGGAGAGGTGAAAAACTTGGGGAGAAAAGGAATGAAAAGCACGAAGAAGGAAAGGATATACCTGAAGAAAAGATGGATCTGGAAGGGATGGGAATAGGGGGAATGTGATGTAAGAGGAAAAAGATTGAAAGGAAGGGGAGAGGGAGAAATGGAAAGGGAAAAAAGTGGGTAGGGAGGAGTAAGAAAGGAGAGAAAAGGGAAAGGAAGGGACAGAAAAGAGAGGAAAGGAAAGAATGAGAAGGAATTGAGGAAAGGGAAAAAAACAGCAAAAGATGGAGTTGAAGGAAAGACGTGACAATAAAAGCGAGGGAGAAGAATGAGAGAAAATAAAGTATAAATAAGACAAGGAGGAGAAAGAGAGGGAAGGGAAGGGTAGAGAAGGAAGGAGGCGTGAGGAGGAGAAAGAGAGGGAAGGGAAGGGTAGAGAAGGAAGGAGGCGTGAGGAGGAGGAAGAAAGGGACGCGATAATGGAATGGAATGCAGTGAAATGGAAGAAAGAGAAGGAAAGGTAGGAAATAACATGGAAGAGCAGGATAAGGAGTGGAGACGGGGGGGAGATGGACGGGAAAGGAGGCAGGGATGAAAGAGGAGATAAAAGGAGGGGAGAATGGAAAGGGAAAGGAAGGGAAAGGAAAGGATGGAAGAAGAGGGAAAGAAAAAGAAAGAGGAAAGGAAGAAAAAAAGGGGGAGAAGAAGGGCAGGGGAAGAGAATGAAGAAAAAGAGAGAAGATAAAGAGAGATGGGGGAAAGGAAGGGGAGAGGAAGGTGAAGGAAGGGGAATGAAAGGGGGAAGAAAAAATGAAGTGGAGTAGAAGAGGGTAGTGGAATTGAGAGGGAATAAAGGAAAACAAGCCAAAGAGAAAGAAAGCTAAGGAAAGAGAAAGAAAATGATGGAAGGGAAGGGAAGGAAAAGGAAGCATAAAGAAAGAAAGGATAGGGAAGTATTGAAAGGAGGGAAGAGAAGGAAAAGAACTAAAAAATAAAGGTATGAAAGGAGTGAAGAGGAAACTAAGGCAAAAAATACCTAGGGAAAGGGAAGAGCAACGAAGGAAAAAAGGTATGGGTAGGGATGTAGAGGAAGGGAGGAGACGAGGGATCCATAAGAGAGGAAAGGAGCGAAGAATAGGGAGATGGAGAGGAAACAGACAGGGGCAAGCGATGTGATGAAAGGGACGGAATGGAAAGAGAAGGGAAGGGAAAGGAGGAGAAGAGAAGGGAAAAGAGGAGAAGGGAACGGAGGAAGAGGAAAGGGAAGGAATGAGATGAAAGGAGGAAGTAGAACCCAGATACAAGTGAACCCCAGTGAAGCTGTCTAGGTCCAGGTCACATCCTTCCCCCCGGCCCTTCTTTCATCATCTTTCTTCCATCGTCTCTCGTACTCCTCCAGCATCTTTCTCTCACTCACTTCCGGCATCTCTCTCGCTCCTCCAGCATCTCTCACTCTCCTTACGCATCTCGCTCACTCCTCCCTCAATCATTCTGTCACTCTTCCTCAGTATTTCTCACTCTTCCAACATCTCTCTCTCTCTTCTTCCATCTTTCTCTCACTCTTCTTCAGCACCTTTCTCACTCCTCCCTGTATCTTTCTCTTATTCTCCTCCAGCATCTCTCACTTCTTCCTCCATTATTCTCTCACCCTCCTCCACCATCTCTCTCAATTTCCTTCACCATCTCATTACTCTCCTCCAACATCTCTTTTCTCTCCCTCATCTTTTCTTGCTTTCTTTCCTCCTTTCGTCACTTCCTCCCACGACCCCTCCCACATTCCGCTCTTCCTTTCTCATTCCCCTTCACATTCTCTGCCATGCCCTCTCCTTGGCCATCCTTCCTCCAACATCTCTCTCTTTCGCTCTCTTTCCCTGTTCTTTCATCTCTCCTTGCCTCTTCACTCACCTCATCTCTACTCATTTCCTCAGTGGACTGGCCCTTCCCTTCATTACATCCTTCATCAAGCGTCTCTCTCTCTCTCTCTCTCTCTCTCTCTCTCTCTCTCTCTCTCTCTCTCTCTCGACTCTTTTCTCTTCGCTTTCCTCATCTTCCTTTTTTTTCCTCAACATCAAATCTCATCGTTATTTTTCTCTCCTTCCATCCTTTTCCTCTCGCCTCTTGATTCCACTTCCCTCTTTTTTTTTTTTTTTTCATTTTCTTTCAGTGTGTTATCTTTACAATCCTTATTTTTCCTCTTCCTCTTCTCCCCTTCCTCCTCTTCTCTCCCCTCTCTTTCTCCTCTCAAACCTTCCCTCCCCGTCTCTTTCTCTCTCCTCTCGCCATTATCTTCCTTCTCGACTCCCCAGTCTCTCTGTCTCTCCTCTCATCCCTCTCATCCTCTCCCCGCCTCCCCCTGCCCTCCTCTCCCCTCTCCCTCAACCCTTTTCAACCTTTCCTCTCTCCCCTTGCCTCTCTTCCTGTCTTTCTTTTCTCTCCCTCTCCCACCTCTCCGTCCCTTCCGTCACCCATCTCTTCCCTCTCTCCTCCCCCAGCCTATCTCCCCATCGCTCCCCTCCTCTCCCCTCCCCCTGCGTTGCCTCACATGCGGGGTGGGCGGGACCGACGCCACGGGGAGACAAATAGTGTGGGAATCTTTAACCCTTTCCCATTTTCTGTGATGACACGCCCGCGGAGGTGAGGCTGGCGAGGGGGAGGGAAGGGAAGGGAAGAGAAGGGAAGGGAAGGGAAGGGAAGGGAAGGGAAGGGAAGGGAAGGGAAGGGAAGGGAACGGAAGGGAAGAGAAGGGAAGGGAAGGGAAGGGAAGGGAAGGGAAGGGAAGGGAAAGGAAGGGAGGGGAAGGAAGGGAAGGGAAGGGAAGGGAAGGGAAAGGAAGGGAAGGGAAAGGAAGGGAGGGGAAGGAAGGGAAGGGAAGGGAAGGGAAGGGAGGGGAGGGAAGAGGGATAGGGAAGAGAAGGGGGAAAAGAGACGAGAGGAAACGAAAATGTGAAGCCAGGTGAGGGAAGAATGGAAAGGGGAGGAATGGAAGGGAACGGAGGAAAGAGGGAGAGAACAAGAAGAGGGAAGAGAAGGGGAAAAGAGACGAGAGGTAACGATAATGTGAAGCCAGGTGAGGGACGAATGGTAAGTGGAGGAAGGGAAAGCAAGGGAAGGGAGGGAAGAGGGAGAGGGAAAAGAAGGAAAAGAGACGGGAAGTAACGCCGAAGAGAGACTATGAGAAGGGAAGAGGAGGAGAAAGAGTAAAGGGGAGGGAAGGGGTGGGAGGGTTCAGGGATGGGAGGAAATGGAGATAACAGGAGAGGAAAGAATGGTGGGGAAAAGAGAGGAGGCCCAGGCTAAGACAATGACAAGAGGGTAGAAGTAAAAGCAAGAAGGGAAGAGAGGAGGGCGGAGAGGAAGGGAAGAGGGAAGGAAAAGAAGAGGAGGAATAGAAAAGGTAAACGGGACGTAAGAGGAAGGGTAGAGGGAAAGAAGGGAAGCGGGAGTAGATTGGAGGAAGGAGTAAAGGATGGAGGGAGTAGTGAGAAGCTATGAAATGGAAGGGAGACGAGGAAGGACAGAGGGGAGAAAAATGGTAAGGAAGAGAGGAGGGAAACGCCAGGAGAATGAAGGAAAGGCAGAAAAGAATGAGAGAAGATTGGATACGTAAGTAAGGAAGAGTGGAAGAAGGAGAAGGGAAGAAGGGGTAGGAGGAGGGAGGGGAAGGGAATAGTGGAGGGCAAGGACAAAGGGCAGTAAGAAAAGGGGCAAGGTCTAGGGGGAACAGTGAAAGGGGAGGGCAGGAAGAGAAGATATGAACACGGGAGGAAGGGGGAAAAGGGAGGAGAGGGGAAGAAGGGCGGAGAGAAAGGGGATAAGACCGAGCAAGGGTGGAGAGAGGGAAGGGAAGAGAAGGGAGGAGAGGAAGGGAATAGGCGGTGGATGAGAGGACGGGGTGTGGGAAGAGAGGAAGAGAGAGAAAGAAGGGCTGGCAGACGAAAGGAGGAGGGAAGGGAGAAGAAATGAATGGAAGGGGGAGAGAGGGAAGGTTTGGGGAAGTGAGCTCAAGAAAAGAGGAGACGTGAAGTGAAACTGAAGAGTAGCTGGGAGAGGGAGAAGGCCGGAAGATAGGTGGGAGGAACTGAGAGAATGAGAAGGAGGAAGAACAGATGAGAGGTAGGGCAAGCATGAGAGAAAAGAAAGAGGGAAAGGAGAGAGACGGGAGACGAAACCAGAGAAGAGGTGGAAGAGGGAAATAAGGAAAAGAATAGAAGAGGGGAGGGAAGGGAAGGAATAAGGGACGAGGGGTGGCATGGAAACAATAAAAAAAGACCAGAGGAGGAGACGGAAGGAATAGGAAAAACAGGGGAGGTGAGGAATACGGGAGGGAGGGGGAAGAAAAGATTGGTAAGGAAGAGAAAGCAGAAGGAGAGGAGGGAGTAAAGGAGGGGAGAGAGGGAAGAGAAGAAGAGGGAAAGAACGCGAGACATAGTATGGGTAGGTAAGAGATATTTTCTTCATCCAAGAATTAATCATGGCACCTGCACTGTCTTAAAAGATATTGGAGTTAAAAAGAAATCCCTACACAAAGTAGACAGATTTTAACGCTCGCGGCGAGGTGGTTCCGTCGTGTTGCTCACTTCAATAACATGACTAACATATTCGGCGTCGGAGATCTTAAGAGTGAAGAGGTTCATAAAGGCTGTATGCATCACCTGTTGTTCGAAAAGTCTCCGACAAGCTCAATAAATCATCCTAATTTTCTTGCACTACAGTAAATTTCTGTAGAGAGATGAGTGCTACTATGTGCTCTACTCATAGATATTGGCATGTAATCCAGTGTGAACATGGGATATTTATGATCTGACTTAACTATATTATATAACCTGATTATATGAGTCCCAAGAAATATTACTTTTACATTTTTAATAGGTTAGAAACTGGCCAGGTAAAATAATGCAAACGAGGACTCCAGATGTGCCTGTGTATAACTCTGTAGCTATCCACGCATAAATAACAACTTAGAAAAAAATGCTGTGTGATAGAACGGGCAAGTCGAGGTACTTGATGCGTGCAGTTTAAAGCAGATTATTATATATTTTTTTCTGTCTATGAGATATGGATGTCACAGTGTACCGCTGGCAAAATCTAAATGTACCACTAACAGTATTATGTACCACAGGTTGGGAACACCTGGATCACGGGTACCTGTATGTCTTCGCACTGACAGATCGGAAAACAAAGAGAAAAGTTAAAGCAACAAAAGGGTTATTGTGCAAATCATTATTCTCACTGCACATTTGGGTTAGATATCTACCTGTTTACAAATGTCATTGTGGTGGTGTGTGTGGAGTGGAAATAACCCTGGGAACTCCTCCATCACCACCACCACCACGCCCCACAGTCACCCCCTTCCTTCACCTTCCCTTCCTCACTGGCAATTAATCTCCCTTCCTGTTTCTTCCCTTTACATCGGCATCCCTTTTTCCCTCCCTTTGCTCGTCTGTTCCTTGTCTCGCTTCTCCTCCCATCCCTTAATCACTGCTCCTCTTTACGCTTGCGTGTTCTCCACTCCCTCTTTCCGTCCCTTGGTTTCCCCCTTACCCCCCTTGCTTCATCATCCATGCCCTAGGTTCTCGTCGTCTTCTCCTCACTTCACTAATGCTCCTCCTTCTCTCATTTTACTCACCCTTATTTCTTTCCTTGGGTTTGTCCAGCATCCCTAAACATTTCCATTTTCCCCAACTTTTATTTTTTTACCACGCATTCTTTCTTCATCTCATAGTTCATCTCATCTTCCTCCTGCGTTCTTTCCATTTGCCTTTCTCTTCCTTCTCTTTTTCTTGATTGTGTATAACCACACACACACACACACACACACACACACACACACACACACACACACACACACACACACACACACACATGCACACTTTTTCAACCTTTTGTCATCGCTCTCATTATCCCTGAGGGCGATGGTGAGAGTAGGCGTCAGGTTACGAATATATGACTTCACGAATGAGCCGAAGCGAAATATCTCACTGCCTTCTACGTAAATCCACGTAAATCCATATAAATCCACTTGAATCCATATAAACCCACTTAAACCCAGGGAATTCAAAGGATAGGCTGTTTTCGCTAAGCACATTAACCCTTGCCATACGATGACGTAATTTTATCTACTTGCTTTTAATATTCAGGACAACTCTTTATTCCAGCCATCACCAGACGATTTTACTCAGCTGGGAGTGTATTATAGCAGTCTGAGAGTTTTATGTATCATCACCGTCCTTTTCCCACTTAAGGATGGGATTAGGTTAAGCGACAGGGTGGATTTTGCTATAGACGATTTTTTAAGCACAGGAAAAATATACAAACTTGAGGGATCAGATACAGCCTCCATTAACCCCTCTGAGAAGACGTCTTTCTCAAAATAAAATAGCCTGGAGGTAACAAGAGTGAAACAGAGCTACACCTCTACATACTGAAGGGGATGAGGTTCTGTCTCCCCTATCATTAATGTAGAGCTTCGTGTTTAGGGTCTCTATGCTCAGAATTTGTTAAGTCTGAGTTGTGTATAAGATTGTCATTATTAGATGGCCTGTATATACTTCCATCTTTACCCATACATCTGATAGACACTTCAGAATCAAACGAGAGTGAATATTGAGCCGATTAATATGACACCTGAATGAATCTTTATATGTGAAAGTTATGGAGACTTGGTTGTTGTAAAAATTGGGTAAGATTTTTTTTTATGTATAAGGTCGTTGGTATAGTGTAGAGTAGGTGTTTAATAGAACCCATCGTACAGAGAGAGAGAGAGAGAGAGAAACTAAGATTAAGCTTATGAATACGAAACTTTCTGCAGCATTGAGCTTGAACAAAAGCCAAAAGAACGACAGATAAGTAAGAGAACATTGAATCCACCTTTCTGTCCAGCCAACGTAAATTGTGTAAAGATTTTAATTTTTCCTCCATATATTTTGCCTCTCTTCTCGTACTGATGGCTGGAGAGTTTAGTTTTATGGTAGAATTTGGTGGGTAATGTGTCAGTGCTCGTAAATACTAGACAAAAAAATGCTTTGGTAATGTATGTGTGGTGTTGAGAGGGCTTGTAAGAAAAATGCCTTTAATATTATTGATGGTCGTTTTCTTGCTCGTTCTCTTAAGTTCTAGGGATTTAGGGTTGTTTTAGGAAAATACTTTAAGAAATGCCGAATAATACTTTCCGTTTATATAAGTTCAAGTGATTTGGAAGAATTGTCAGATATGTACCTTTTGTTTTACAGTATTGACAGTCTCTCTCTCTCTCTCTCTCTCCTTAAAAAGTACAGGTTAAAATTATTGACAACCTCTTCCTCCCTCGTTGGTTCGTGTTAAGTTCTGAGGTATCCATCACGACTGTCGCCTCCCAACACTCCTTTTATTCAATATCCTTCCACTTACTCCTTCATCAGTCACACCTGCGCCCACTCAGACAGGCGGGCGGGAGGCGAACCTTTTTTCCTTCTTTTTTTATTTATATATTTGAGTCCCGATGATATTTCAGCTCCAATATCGATTCTGGCTTTCCCGCGTACCGGTTCGACGGGTTGATATTTTTACGAGATTTTAAAGAGGTGATAAAAATTTCCCCATATATCTTGTGTTAAAGTGAATTTGCAGCCAGCCAGGATCATTGCAGATTTTTTCGTATCTTATAATTGATTTGAAGAATGATTCCAATAATTTTTGTTCGCCTCCCTCATCGCAGATATTTTGTACCTCGCTTTTTATTCATTTACACCTTATTGCATTTTACATTATTTCATATCTTTTAGTATTTTGTGGACGTGGATGTACAGTGCCTACTAAAATAACCTTGTTTTTTCCGGTTTTACATTATAAAGAGTGGATTTCCAAGTGACTTATTTTCTGCGTGCATGTCTACTACAGGTACTTCAACTAATATAACATGAAGATGGAACTTTTACGCTGCACATTCAGAAAGATTTGTTGTATGAGAAAAGAAAAAGCAACAGGGCTCATTGTAAAACCATCGATCACTTGGGTACTTTTTCTCGGCAACGTACAGCCCTTAACAATGCTCCTGTGTTGCTTTATGTTTTGAAATATGAGACGATGAGAACTGAAGTATATCCAACGGTACTCCATTAGCCTTACATTATATTCAGACATTGTACACCTTCATGTGGTGGCACTGATGTAACCAAGTGGCTCCACCGCCTAATTATGTGAACATCTCTCAAATATTATCCTGATCACCCTAAAGGAGTATGGTGGATGGCAAGAGAATTGTATTTAAGCCCTCAGTCCACCGAGTTGAAGTTTTATATGAACCTGAAACCACAGCAAAAGCCATATACTGTCAACTCTCGTGTATTTCATTAAACGTTATAACTTGGCCTCAGCCTGTATTGATAGTTAATCAATAAAAACCAGGAACATATGCAGCAACAAGGCTAAGCTCCAGTTACACCGGACGTAGTGTTTTGACAACCGTTGACTGTCCACTACTCTTGAGCCACGATAATCTTTTCATTACCCACTTTCTTCACGACTGTGCTGGAATAATTATACTTAAATACTGAAACGGTTCTTATTGAAAAAACTCTGTCTGGATTCTGAATTGGTCCAAATCAGGTCGAAACTTGTCTCTTCCAAATAAATAAATAAAAAATCCATCTATGGACATCATTCTTCCATTTCAGCTCTTATTCCAGGCAGAGTGAAATCAACCCACGTAAAGGCTGCATTGTTTGACTTGATCCGACATCCCGACCGGCTCCCCTCACACGTCATCCCTCAAATACACATATATTTATATTTCTTCCAGGGGCACACACGCGGGGCCATCCATTATCATTATATTCAGTAGAGTTGAGGCTTCCATTAATTTGCGTGTGTGAGGGGCGGGAGGCGGAGGTCCCAGGCAGAGCTGCTTGGCTAATTGTGAGAGTGATGGATAAGCTAACTCTCCCCCCCCCCCGTTCCTCCGTGTTCTCTCTCTCTCTCTCTCTTTCTCTCTCTTTCTCTTCCAGTTCATTTCCAGAGCCTGCCGGATTAACCCTTGTGTCAGCTGTTAATATATACACAATGGCGTCTCACATTCACTGATGCAAGATTAATAATGTCTTTTTCTAATTCTAATTCTGTTTCCCGTACTTTTGCCTTTTATGTATTAGTGAGATTATAATATCATTAAAAGTAAGAGCTGAAACTTGCCCAATATTATATAATTTGATACTGGTACGTGGAGAGAAAGATTTATTGGGATGCATTAGGAGAAGCCCCTTGAGATAGTTGGGTCACATGGAGAGAATAGAGAATGAGAGGTTGACCAGGAGAGATTATTTGAGTGAGGTGGAGGGAGTGAGGGAAAGGGGGAAACCGGGGATGAGCTAGAGGGATGGTGTGGAGAGGTATATGAGCGAGGGGGTGTGAGTTACATAGAGAGATGCCTGATGACTGAAACAGAGTGACATGGAGGTGATTCGTTTGTGGCCACCCTTCCGGGATTAAGGAGTCTGCCTGCAAATAAATAGACTGATAGCAAACCCAGTAATACAATGCTTACGTTCTAAAATATTCCCCTCCTGTTTTTCCAACAGGTGTTCAGCGTTCTGTCGGATTGGTACCTCACACCTTTGCATACAGTGGACAGGTAATGACTAGCTACGTAAAGACTGTGTAGAATCTATTAACAAAGCAAGATTCGTGTTTTGTATCCTTGGGTTGCTCAAGAAACACATCAAGCCTAGTTGTAATCTCCGTCACTACGATCACATGTTTTTCATTTTATTCCCACTCTGCCGTGAATATCTGCGTGGCTTGAGAGGGGTTTTTGGAACTGGAGGGGTTAGATGGAGCCTGCATTAACTCCCTCTACTTGAAACCTCCTTCCCAAATTTAATATAATCTTCTTGGGGACTTAAAAATAATAAAAATACGTTATCTGATTCAAGGTTTAAGTATCTTTTAATATTATTTTTATGGATTGTCGGAATGATAGAGGAGAATTTCCGACAGTGTCTGGGAAATACACCAAGCCTAGTTCTCAGCACCAAACGAAAATTCTCAGTACCAAACGAAAATTCTCAGCACTAAACGAAAATTCTCAGCATCAAAGGGAAATTCTCAGCACCTAACGAAAAATCTCAGTACCAAACGAAAATTATGAAAATTCACAGCATCAAACGAAAATTCTCAGCACCAAACGAAAATTCACAGCACCAAACGAAAATTCACAGCACCAAACGAAAATTCTCAGCATCTCTCGAAAATATTAATCAACCGATGGATGCCAGTGACACAAGGTAGGAATATTTATCAAAAGGAATATTCGTGCTATGTGGACTTGTGTTAAGGTTACGCTGCTCACGATAGTAAACGTAAAATACCCACGAATACCAAATGAAAAAGTTACGGTTCGTATATATCAGTGATAGTTTTTAGAAATTACTATGAGAGAGAGAGAGAGAGTTCTGTATACCAAACCAAAATCGACTAGCTACGAATATCGAGCAAGAATAACAAAATATACAATTCTTGTGTATCAACAACAGTGGGTAGGAATTATTAACAAAGGAAGATTCGTGTTTCATTGTTTTGTGTTGGTCAGGAGACAAGAAAGCATTGTTAAGAAGAAGGAGAAGAAGAAGAACGAGAAGAATCTGTGAGTACTAAATAAAACAGTGTGCAAGAATTATTAACAAAGGAAGATTCGTCTTTTGTGATCTCGTATTAAATATTTCAAGGCTGTGATTCAGAATATCACACTAAGATTCGAGTAGCACAGAGAATCAGGCAAAAAATATCAGCGTATATATCAGTGACAATGAGAAGGGCTTATTAACAAAAGAAGATTTCGTGTTTTGTTGCCTTGTGTTGGTGTCATGTTCGGCTGCTCACAGACTCCCGACACACACACACACACACACACACACACACACACACACACACACACACACACACACACACACACACACACACACACACACACACACACACACACACACACACACACACACACACACACACACACACACACACACACACACACACACACACACACTTCCATGAGGCTCGCTTGAAAGGCACACACAGAAAGGAAGCAGTCTTTTTTTTTTATTCTCAGTTTTGCTTACGTGTCTGATGTCGCCATAATAGCAAATGATCAGGATTGTGATGTTAATGTTGCCGAGGATGACGAAAAATATGGTAATGTTGCCGGAGACGATACAAGAAACACATAATAGCGGGATGACGTAGCACAACAACCCTAAAAAGAGCTTACCTACCTGCACCTCCTCCTTCTTCTTCTTCCCCTCTCTTCCCTCCCCCCTTCCCTCTCGTCCTTCCTCCCCTCCTCCTTCTCTTTCTCCCTCTCCCTCCCTCTCTAAGATTCCTGATTTACGTCTTCTGTTTGATGGTGCCTTCTATGTTTTTCTTTCTAACTGCCTCTGGACCATTCTAATTATCGTGAGGTGACCCCGTAGTTAAAGACTGGAAAATATATCAGTTAAGTCCTTGAATACAATTACTTTTTTTTATGTAGTCTGATCATCCGTAGACCTTTGTATGAGGCATAGGGGGAGACTACTTACAGTGAATGGACATTGGGTTAAAATTTCCTCAGCAGCAGAGTACAGTTTTGTTGTGAGAAACTCTGGTATTATTTGATGTTAAACCAGGAACTTTCAAGCATCAGTAATTCACCATCTTTACTATGCCGACCCTCTTTTTCCCACTTAAGGGCGAGGTGAGGTAGAGTTGATAAAGCAAGAGAAAAATCACGATGGAGAATTATCATTAGCATGCCCGCTGAAACAGGTCAGACATTCATTTGCAATTTCAAGTTCCCGGAGTCCTGATTTTACTAGACAGGCCTAACCATCTGGGGCCTATAGATAGATAGGTGGATAGATGGTTGGATAGACAGACAGACAGATTATAGATTGGTATTACTTAACATTATCAGTTACTTATCATTAAAAAATCGAAAATGTAGCTGAACAGCAGATAAGTAACGTATGACCAAATATCGCTTAGATGATTTGTCGAACAGGAGACATGTATCAGATTTAGGCAGACACCTTGGGAGTAACAGTTGTGCTGGATAATGAAGTACTTGGCTCCAGCGTGGCTCAGACAATGCCACTCCTTCCCACGTCACCATCAGGCTGTGAGGACGCTGCTGACGGGGGCTGCTAAGGCCGTACCGCCCAGGCCTCTACCTGCAGCTGGCTAGGCCTAAGCTGCGCCGGGGCCAGTGTGACAGGTCCTGGGGGATCTATTAATGCCACGAAGCTCCATGCAGGTCGGGAGCTGATCTGCATACGCGAAACACACACACAATACCTGTGAGAACCGTGCGGACAGGATGGTTGATGGTGGCCGCTGCGACAACCCGTACAACCACACCAAAAGGGTCAAGTAGGGTATTAATCCTCTCCTCCCTGCACCCGAGTGAGACCCTCTTCCCTTTCCACACTTTTTATGCCGTCGCTCAGTGTTTGTGCCGCAGGTGTGTGTCTCCCCGCATTTACAGACTTTCTTTGACCTACACGGCCGTAATCTAGGCGACATAGTAGGCTTCTTTACTTTTCCTTGGCGATATATTTTGTCCACTACACTTTTGCACTTTCTTTGTCATGTATATAGTTTTTATTTTGAAGCAGTTTTCTTCACTGATACGACAGGATATCAATTTGTAGTAGGCATAATAAATCGCCAAGGAAAAGGTGTTTACAGAATTTCCAGTCATAAGACTTGAATAAGACCCTATGTTTCTCGTTTATATTTTCGTCTTCAATCATACAGCTACCGTACGCCTCACAGCCAAACTAAAATGAATAAGAAAAGTGAAAAATATTAAAGTAGTATGATTTCTGATAATACTGGCCTAATATGGAGACGTCATGCAGCTGGTTTATCGTTTGACAGGTGGTATTTCTCTCTTTGGACAAAGTAGTGGCGTTAGGCATCAGCAAAATTCTTAGGCCCATCATTAATAGAGAAAAGGTTGTCTGGTATAGTGTTAGATGCCTTTGATTGCTAAGGTCTGCCTCAGCTGAACAAAATCGTCTAGTATCAGCCTGAATAAACTTCCCAGGTGGACTAACGGCAACGGAAGGGTTAAGAGTCTTGATAAATACAGGCGCAGGTGTGAGGACGGTGGCAGACTCGGCCCGGTGACCCTGGGTGTGGTCGGAGGGTAAAGGTGAGCCCCCTCTGCCCTGCACGTTGACCTGGGCCTCGGCTGGGTTGGGTTAGGGCTGCCCTGCAATCTGGTCACTTTGTATAGGGAACGTAAATCATTGTGTGCCCCTCAGTTGCAGGAATGTTGCCATCAGCTTATTGTGTCCTTTGTTTAACAATATGTTTAATTCTGGTAACTCAACTGTAATATA
The DNA here is from genome assembly GCF_032717465.1 of Coenobita brevimanus. NCBI lineage: Eukaryota > Metazoa > Arthropoda > Malacostraca > Decapoda > Coenobitidae > Coenobita > Coenobita brevimanus. The sequence continues at coordinate 4,741,068 of NC_136996.1, read as the reverse complement.
TCTCCTGTATTTTAATTTCCCTCCAGCTGTTTCTTTTATGCTTAACCTGTTAGTCTCGAGTATGTATCTTGTATTTTATTTCCCCTTATGTCATATATATTCCAGATAACGCAAGACGAATTTTTTTATTCAGGTGGGATTAGACCCGTCGAGGTGAAGGGATGGGAAACAGTCTCAGTTCACTAGACGATAACGACTGTCGGAAAATATATCGAAGGTAACAGAAATTAAATAACACTTTTCTGAAATATCTGTTCCTGTGTGTTCCAGCATTTGGTCGTCTCTCTTACATCAGGAGCGCAGACTTAGGTATAAATGGATTAATGTACCTGCTTGTTTGAAATCTGACTGAAACGGAAATCCTTACAAACAGTATCAGTATATGGGTATAATTAGTCCAAGGGCATAATCACGATACTCTGAAGCAAGACATTTTAATTCTCACGATAAGCCGACGTTATATTTCAGTTTCTTTTTTGTGCATCCAAACCACGTTTTTGAACTTGGGAAAGATCTCCTGTAGTGAAGTGTTAGTAAGTGTTCAATCTGAGGACTTAAGTTGAAAAAGTCTTATCTCACCTGAATAATAGTGTATGGAGACGGCAAGACTAAAATATAAAAAAGACATTATAGTTGTGACAGGCTTATATGAGTTACCTATGTTTGTCATGGCATACCTGAGATGATAATTGTTCTTCCCCAACAGGTGGTCCACTGAAGGGCATTGAATGAGAGAGGCTTCAGGGATTGCCGAGGAGATGATGAGGTAAGTAGCAATTTATTATAGAGTAGGTGGAGAGGGCTGAAGTTGCTTGTTATAGTGGCATTAATTTAGTTTGAAAATAATGGTCTGTTATACTGGAACTAATGAGGTAAGAAATAATTTGCTTAAGACAGGTAACGAGGTAAGCAGTAGAAGATAGCACAGTTTGTAGTAATTATCGAGGAAATAACCAGGTCAGAGATAGTTTGTTATAATGATGGAAAATGTTTTTATGCATCAGGTGTCATTTGTCCGCTAATGAACGCCAAGTGGAAAGAGGTGAGGAAAGGTACTGTGATGGGTGTAGACAGGATGAGAGAGGTGAGAATAGGTGCTGTTTTGGGTGTAGACAGGGTGGGGGAGGTGAGGAGACGTGCTGTGTTGGGTGTAGACAGGGTGGGGGAGATGAGAGGTGCTGTGAAGGGAAATGAGGAGAAGTGATGTGTTCAGGGTTAACAAAGTGGGAAGGGTGGTGTGTTGGTAGTAAACTGGGTGGGAAAATGTGATGTGTTCGATGTAAACAGGATGGGAGGGGTGGTGTGCTGGGTGTAAAACTGTAAACAAAGGGTCGCGAGTACAGTTGTTTTGTTTGCATCTTACTGAAAGGAATCCCAGAACTATTAGGCTGCACTGGGAGGTATGGAGCTTATTAAGAACTCAGTTGTAACCATAATAGTAATAATAACGATAATGGGTCATGCTCTCTCCAACATCACTGCCAAAAGCGACTGAGGAAGGGGAAAAAAATGGCGTGTGAAGGTTTCATTGGATATCATCTTTACAAAAACCGGCGACTGTGAAAACGGCCCACAGTGGGGAGACAAGAGAGGTGCTGTGCTGGGTTTAGACAAGGTGAGGAGAGGTGGCGAGGGTTGAGGAGAGGTTCTTTTAGGTGTTGGCAATTTGGGGATTGGTGAAGAGAGATGCTATGGCGAAAGATGTTATGGGGAGGGGTGAGGGGGTGAGAATAGGTGCTGTGGGGAGAGGTGAGCATAGGTGATGTAGGGAGATGCAGTTGGGAGAGATGCAGTTATAAGTAGGCAAAGCGGAGAGAGATGCTGTGGGGTGAGGTCCTTTGGGGGGAGAGGAGAGGAGAGGTGCTGTGGTGAGACATGAAGAGAGGTTCTGTGGGAAGAGATGATGAGAGGAGTTGTAGGGAGAGGTATTGAGATGTGCTGTGTTGGGTGCAGACAAGGTGAGGAGAGGTGAAGAGAGATGCTGCTTGGTTGTGGGCAGGAAAGACGGCGTTGCTCCTCCTCGCTGGTTACGTAGCTCGGGCAGTTTATACTTAAAAGCACAGATACACTTATTTCTCAGCCCCCTTATCTTTCAGGAGATCTAAATTGGGACTATTAGGCTGCAGAGTGATGTGCCTGAATGTGCCTGACTCATATCCCTAGGCATCTGACCGCCCATATTGATCATCATCGGGGAACACTGAACTGGAAAATCCTGTTCTTTGGAGAGTATTTTCATAAAGGTTCAGGCATCGTAGGAGCATGTTTTTAGCTATTATTGAGAAGTATATCGGTGTATCTTGCATCTTGGCCTAATTTTGGAAGCCTTATTTGTCTGCGTGGGAGAGGGATTCTGGGTATAGTGGAGGCAGTGGGTCGCTTTCTCGTTGGCTTTGGATATTCTGTAGTACCGTTTCATCAGTGATTTATTTTGCCCCTCTTATTAATGCAAGAGAGAGAGAGAGAGAGAGAGCTTACTCATCCCTTCCAATGAAAACTGGACAAAGAGCATGCAAGATTCAGGATGAGTTAATTTCGAGATGCGTAGGTACATCACAGATAGAAATGGTATAACGAGAATATTTCCTCAACTGACCAACTGCCTGCAGGAAAGAGTGAGAGTACCCGTTACCTCTTGCATCAAAGAACTGGATAGAGAGTGGGTGAGTGGGTGCAGCTAGAAGGGTGCTGCATGCCCGCCGTGATGAGGGAGTGCTAACAGAGTACAGTCGGACAGTGAGCAGAAGAGTAGCGACTAAGAGAGAGACATCATTGCTGCGAAGGGACAGAGGCTAATGATGCAAACTGCCAGTAATAGATAGATAGGTAAACAGATAGATAGATAGATGGATAGATAGATAGATAGATACAACATGCAAGAAAATATTAATCCTTTCACAACGAGAGCGTCTTATTTTGTTCGTGCTTTCTACTTTTTTTTTTCGGCCTAGGGGTGACATTTCGAACTGGGGGTGGGAGAAATGGCAAGGATGACTTTTTTTTTTCAATTAATCGTGATATTTCCGACGAACTTAATGGGCTTAGGAGAGACTTTTCAAACTGAGGGAGGTAGGATAGCCCTCATAAGCTTCCTCATTGTGATAGGCATTCCAAAGGTATATAATCGTCTGGAGAAAGCAGGAAAAATGAAGGAAAATAAAGTGAAAAGAAAACTAGAAAGAAAGAAAGTCGTATTGAAAGGTGTAATATAACATTTTTTTAGTGAAAGTGAACCCCGTAACCCAGCTCGGAAAGTCTCTCCTCAGCTGAAGACAGTCCACTGGAAAAGTATGAGGTGATATGAAATGTGCCAAGCTTAGGAGGATCCGGCCCTGGTGTGGGAGGCAGTACTGGTGACCCCAACACCGATGCAGCGGTGTTCGGGGCTCTGATACCGTACACCCAGCACGCTTTCATCACCGTCTTAACTCGCACTCTCGCCTCTGTGATTACCGGAGATTAGAGGCTAATTGTTACACCTGTCAACCAGTAATTACATCGTATAACCGAGCCACTGACCGGGCGTAAATCGAGGCCTCTAAATCCCGCGTTCCCCCCCTAACCAGTTTTCTCGCGCCTTGGATCTCATAACAGCAAAATGATAACTATCAGAGCGTATACATGACGTGCAAGGCTAACAAACCTGCTTGTTACCGGATAATTACCGCTGATTGGAGCGATAACGCGATATAACTTTAGTATAACAGTGAAATGATACCCCTCGCCAGCGGTCTGATTAACAATATCGGGAGCTGAGTGGTTCCCCAAGGAGCACTATTGGCCCTCACTTGTTTCCTTATCGTCAGTCATCGCTGCGTATTTTATTATATTAAGATATTAACGGTGCTCCAGGCCATACATTTACGCCATCCTCTGCCTCTGCCTTTCCCCCCACCCTGCCTCACTCCCTCCCTTTGCCCCTATCTCTGCTTCATACCCTTTCACTTCATATTCCTTTGCCTCGCTTTGGCTTCTCACTGTTCCTCTGCCTCTCCTTGTGTCTTTGTCTCACCCTCTTTCCCTACCTCGTGCTTCACCTCTGTGCCTTTGTTTCTGCCTCACTTCCCTACCTTTTCTTTCTGCTTTACCCCTGCCTCTGCCTTACCACCTCGTTCTGATCCTTCCTCTGCCTCCACCTCCCCTTTTCCTCTGCCTAATTCCTCACCCCTCTGCTTTTTTTTTTTTTTTTTTATGTGTACGACTCTGGGCATAGGCTTCACAGCCTGCTTTCAAGACCCAGTAGTCCTCCTACATACCACACACCTCCACATGTCACCTCTGCCTTACCTCCCTGCTTCTCCCTTCTATTTTACCCCGTGCCTCTGCCTAACCCCTTGCCCCTCCCCCATCCTTCACCATCCTTCCTCTTCTTTCTTCCTCCTCCCATTGCCTTTGTTTTCTACTTTGCCTCCATACTTCTCCCTTCTGCCTTAGCCCTTGCCCTATCGTTCACCTTCCTTTCCCCTCTTCCTCACCCCTACCTTCCTTCCACCGCTACCTTACCCTTTGCCTAACCCCTCTACCTCTCCCTTCCGCCTAACTCCTCCCTACCTAGTCTAATAGTAAACCTCAGGACCCCTTTCTACATCCCTGCCCAGTAGACAGTAACTTCCCTTGTAGATTTTGACATTTGCCTTAACATACAGTGAGGCGCATGTTGGAGGCTATTATTAGAGGAGGTTATTTTTAGCTAGACGCCAAACTAGCATATCGGGTTCCTTCATCTTCTTCCCGTCATCTTCTCTCGTTCATTCTTGCTTCATTGCATCTTCTTTTTGCGGTGCTTTGGAAGAGGATGTGAAGATGTAGGTTGTCTGCTGACTCAAGACGTGAAATGTGTGCTTGTATGTACACACACACACACACACACACACACACACACACACACACACACACACACACACACACACACACACACACACACACAATTTGGATACTCCCCGTTCTTTGGGTATGGGTTTGGGCAAGGATGTGGGAAAGAATTTTATGGTGTCTGATCAAACCTTGGATGTGCTTAGACGTAAAAAATGGAGCCTTTTCTTAAACCACTTTAATACGATGATGTCTTTACCACTTCTTGTAACTCTGCCATCAATCATTTTATTTTTTTTTAAATTTAACCTACGAATTATCTTTGAATGGAAAGAAGTTATCGAGTCTACAACTTAACTCCTTTCACTGCGACGACGTCTTTATCATTTCTTATCAGCCTACGTGACACAAAACGATTTTATTTCATACGAAGAACTGGTCATGAAAATATTAATAAAGACAGTGTCCATTCCAGCCTGGCTGAAAAATCTCTCTGTGGGTAATAAGTCGTCTGAAGATAATGCGAATTAAAGAAAAAAAAATCGTCTTTGTAATGAGAGGGTTAAAATTACCATCAAGTTTCATTATACAAATATACCAGTATTTAAAGTTTACTACCGCAAGAAAAATGTAAGAAGGCATCGTAGGCTAGTAGTTAACGTTACTTTCATCAGTTCTTTGAGAAAATATATATAAAATTTTCAAAGTTTTTATCATAATTGGCCGCCAGAGGTTAACATTAGTCATAAGAATGTGTCCAATGACTCAGCGTCTCGGATTACTAAATGAGAGGGTGGATCTGTATCAGGTGGCTGGTGTGTGTGTGTGTGTGTGTGTGTGTGTGTGTGTGTGTGTGTGTGTGTGTGTGTGTGTGTGTGTGTGAGGGGGGGTTGAGTACGGGGTGGAGGGGGTTATTGGGTGGGATAGAGGGTGGGGTTTGGGAGGAAACTGCACAGTGGCCATGATGCACTTACAGTACCTTGAGTGTATTCCTTTCACTGTTCCGTATTACTGTGCATAAGTTACTATTTACTGGCTGCAATGGACGGCATGACTGAGTGTTTCTTTTTTGAGTCGATATATAACTAATTTCCATGTATGCCATAATATCATGTCCTTTATCGCCTGTTCAGGTATTTCCAACTTTTTTTTTTTTTTTTTTGGCAAAGCTTTCCCGCGTCTTCTCACCTCCACCCTCAACCCTTCAGTCCTATAACTTATGTCGTATTATTCTTGCTATTTTTATTTGACTTTATTTAGCACAGAGATCGTCTTCGAATCTGATGTAGTTGGTGTGGGTTTCATTTATCCCCTCCGTAAAAGAAATCTGATAGTACTGAATAAAACCGTTTGTAAGTTGCAAAAATAAACTAATATTAAAGACTGGCGATATACTGTACCCAAGGGAATACAAGATGGTCACCACACAGCTTCAGTACTCGAACATACTTTGCTGTAAATTGCCATATACAAGATTATAGGATCCCAAAATTTGTGAGTTTGTTTAGTTTGACCTTTGACCCCATTCATCACTTAGTAGTCGAAATATTAAAATAGGGAAAAGAATCGTCTGAAGGTATCTGCCAAAATTTCCAGGTTTGAAGGCAGCTGGTGAAAGAGTAAAGGAATGTTACCAAGTTCGACTATTTTTGAAGAAAGGAAGAAGAAGAAAAGGAAGACGAAGAAGAAGAGGATAAGGAGGAGGAGAACGACGACGAGAAGAAGAGGAAGAAGAAGCAGTAGAAGAAGAAGGAGGAGGAGGAAGTGGAGGAGGAGGAGATGAAGACGAAGAGGAAAGGAACTGAAATGCAGTAGGTATCCATACTGTGGTGTGGATTCCTAAAAATACACCATTACCCCACCAAAAATCCTACCCATGGTCCAGCTAAAAAACCCTCCAGCGGCCAAAACCTTAGCCACAGTTGAGCCAAAAATCCTAATTGCGCTAATCCCCGGGTATAGGATTTTGCACGGAGCACATACACGCACGTCTGCCACCGCACTGTATTTTCCAACATGTTATATAGTGGCCGTAATCTCCCCGGTGAGGTATAATCAGCGCAGGATATACGGCTGGTGTAGATAAAAACAGAGGGCTGGGTTGACACACTGATAGCGGATCATTGTGGCAAATTGAGGGAGGTATCGGGCCCAGATCTCCCGCGGCCAATTGTTTTAATAGCCTGATTCACCCTGCCCCGTCTCCCTCTCTCTCTCTCTCTCTTGTGGGGTGCTCCTGCGTCCTCTTCCTCCCCATACCCATACTCTTTTCATTGGCCGCTCCGTTGCTTCGTATTCTGGTACAGTATTACCATTTTCCTTCATTTCTTCACCCGTTCCCCTGTCCCGCTGAGAAGTTGCAGTCGTTGTGAGGTATTTTATCGTCCTAGTCCTCCTCATGACTACACTGATTCACTGGTCGTTCCTTTCTTTTGGTTTCCTGGCCTCGTATACCCGCTGAGTTGCTGTAGTAGTGAGTTACGTTTTCCTCCGACCCCATCCCATACCTACACTTTTTACTCTCCGTTCCTTTGCCTCGTCTTCTGGCTCGCTGTGCTAAGTTTTCTTCTTTTCCTCACCAGTTCCCCTCGTCGCTGTCACGAGTTGTTGCAGCCATAGTGAAATACCCTTGCATTCGCTCCCTTCTTCTCACTTTTACCTACTTTACTGGCTGTTCCTTTAATTTTCCGACTCCCTGTCAGTCGCCTCCTTTTATCAATGTTCGTTCTTTTTTTTTATTTTTCAAATACTTCTCTTGAATGGATTTTTCCTTACTTTGGTTTCTAGCTACCTACATCCCTTCCTCTTCCTCCTCTCACTAGTCTTTAACTACTTTACTACCTGGTTCCCTATAATAAACCTCATTTCCTTCCTTCACACACGAACCAGTTTTCTGTTGTGGTAGTCAGGGTGGGTTACTTTTGTGTCTGCTCCTTTTTCCCTCATACCTACTTTGTTTTCTCCCACTGCCATATTTATTTCATTATCTGCCACCCTTTTGCTCTGTCCCTCATTTTCCTGGCTGACTTCTACCTTATACTGCCTTATACCCTTTCCCTGCCTTTTTTCACTTTGAAGGATGGGAAGGGAGGGAAGGATTTTGATGACAGGGAGAGAGATGGAGAGGTAGAAGAGGAAGGGTGGGGAGGGGAGAGAGGAGAGTTGGAGACAAAACAGAGGGAGATATATGAAGAAAGAATGAAGGGAGAAGGGATTGCGTTATGGGTGAGATGGGAGGAAGATGGAGGCAGAGAAAAGGAGGGGAGGGGAGAAGGAGAGACATGGTGACAAAACAGAGGGAGACATGTGAAGGAAGAAGAGAGAAGGTAGGGAGAAGGGATTGCTTTGTGGGTGAGATAGGAAGGAAATGGGGGGGCAGAGGGGGGGAAGGGGAGAAGTTGGGAGAGATGGAGACAAAACAGAGGAAGGTGAGAGGGGAGGGAAGAGAGAAGGGACTGCGTTGTGGGTGAGATAGGAGGGAGATGGAGGGGACAGAGGAGGGGGGGGAAGGGGAGAAGTGGGGAGAGATGGAGACAAAACAAAGGAAGGTGAGAGTGGAGGGAAGAGAGAAGAGAGGGGGGACTGCGCTGTGGGTGAGGTATTCTTGTGTCGGCACTTTCCTTCCCCTTATGGTTCTTTTCTTGTTTCATTATCTCGTTGTTTCAGGCTCTGCTTCTGTGTTTCTTTCATATAATGTTCCGTCCTTATTTCCGCAGAGTTTTGTCCATGTTCCTGTTTTATTATTTTGTTGTTTCAGATTTTGCGTCCGTATTCCTTTCTCATAATGTTTTGTTTCTATAAAGATTCTTTCACCTACCATAATCTAGTTCAAGGTTTCGTCCTTGGGTTCTTTTCTCATAATATTTCTCCCTTATATCATCATTTTCATTCTACTTTTCTGTATTCCTCTTCCATAATATTTGAACCTTGTTTCATTATCTTGAGTTCTCGCTCTATACCTTTTCTTCCTTTATCGTTCAATTCATGTTTCATCATCAGGCTTTCTCCTGTGTTCGTTTCCATGGTGTTTCGTTCACGTTTCATTATTTGGGAGGTGGCTTTTCTCCTAGCTTTTGTTCCTTAATTGTTTCTACCTTGTTTTATCTTCTGGTTGCAGCTTCTTTTTCCTGTTTGTAACTGCTACTTCCTTGTTTCATTATGAGGCTTGTTCATATATCACATCTGCCTTCCTTTTCCTGATTGTTCTTTTCTTTCTTCAGTTTGTTTTGTGTATTTTGTGTTCTCCTTTATATCATTTCCTTATTCTCTGATATTTGTCTCGGTAATTCCTTTTCTGGTTGCCTCATGCGTTGCTTCTGTCATCCTCTCTTGCGTATTCTTTCCTTGTTTATTTATCTGTTCTTTCCTGTTGTCGTACTGCCCTTCCTTCCTTTAATTGCTCACTCTTTGGTTCATTTTCTCAGTTTTATGTCTCTCCCTCCACCATTCTCCCTGATTGTCAGTTCTTTCTTTTTTTCTACATCTTTCCTACTTTCCTTCCTTTTCTTCATTCCGTCTGTGAATGTTCCCCCCTTCGTTCGTTGTTTATCATTCCAGCGTCTCTCTTTTCCATTTCCTTCTAGCCTTCTTACCTTTCTTTCTTTGCTCCTTCCAGACTGCTCCCTTCTTATTGACTTTCTGTTTCCCTCGCCTTTCCTACCTACCTTCATTCCAGAGTTGCTCCTTTTAGTCGCACCCACAGAGCCGGCCAAATACAGCGCCTGTCCCTAACTGGGTCACTCACTCACTCACGATTAATGCGCCCTTTTGAAGAATGGAGGTCCACGCCATTTGAGAGTGTGCATTAGGAAAACGAAATTTTGCATAGTGGCTAACCCCCACCTGGACTGAGTTTCAGGCAGGGTGAGACCCTCAAGGGCCGCCTCTCCCGGGAGAGGGGTGACCTTGAGGTTCCCGTAAAAAAAAAAAAAAAAAGTTAACGTACATTTTTTTTTTTTTTTTTTACCTAACAACAAGTTTTACAGTGGTAGATCATCACTCGGCCAGGTTTCAGGTAGGCTGGGTGCCCCGAGGGCTGTCCCCTATACGGGGAGGCGACGACCCCCAGAGGTCACGGCTAAAGCTGGAATGCACGGCCACTTTTTTTTTTTTTTTTTTCTTTTTTTTTTACCTAGGAACACAAAATTTTCCACAGTGACAAACCATCACCCGGACCAGGTTTTAGCCAGAGTGTGATCCCCCCACCACTCATGGGCGAGGTGGCCCCTGGGAATGACAAGGCCGTAGTTGTTTACCTAGGAGCACGAAATTTTGTACAGTGATAGACCACCTCCCAGACCAAGTTTAAACCAGGACTAAACCCCCGGGAGTGGTCCCTATCCAGGATATATGTAATTATTTCTTTCCCCTTACAGTACAGCAGGGGTGGGTGGGACTGTCAGTGGTGTCCGTTGTTTTGTTTTTGCTGTATTGTTTAGTACATTTCGCCTACTTTCCTTTCTTCATTTTTTTTTTTCATCTCTGCTTTCTCCTTCATTGCTGTATAAATGCTAAGCTTCATCCTATATCCCTTCTACCTCCTTCATCTTCCCTGATTAGTCTCTCTCTCTCTCTCTCTCTCTCTCTCTCTCTCTCTCTCTCTCACACACACACACACACACACACACACACACACACACACACACACACATCCAAAAAACCCTATTTCTACACATAAACCACTTTCTTCCAGTCCTTCAACCCTATATATTGCCAGTGTCGGTCCTGGCTCTAATGACTAGTTCTGGCCACACGACGAACCGATGTTGCTCTCTCTCTCTCTCTCTCTCTCTCTCTCTCTCTCTCTCTCTGTTAATATCTGTTTGTCTGCCTGTCTGTCTTTGTCCGTCTCTGTGTTTCAGTCAGTATTAATATCTTAAAATTCTCTCTCTCTCTCTCTCTCTCTCTCTCTCTCTCTCTCTCTCTCTCTCTCTCTCTCTGTTAATATCTGTCTGTCTGTCTGCCTGTCTCTGTCCGTCTCTATATTTCAGTCAGTATTAATATTTAAAAATTCTCTCTCTCTCTCTCTCTCTCAGTCTATTAACGCATCGACCCGTGTGTGTTTTTACGTACCGGTGGGGCGGAGAGCATCATAGTTACGTTCCTTAATACAATACATATTCCCAGACCCAGGCTTTTTTTGTGCCTCTGTCCCCCCAGCAAGACTTGTTTGCGACTCTTGCTTGATCCTTTTGGCAACTCGGGGTGATTGTGAGAATGGGCTCAAACACCAGTATTATTTTCTCATCCCTGTGTTACTGTCATCTTGTCCCCTTCTTGTGTGCGTGTTGCCATGTGCGTGTTGCCTTGTGTACGTGTTGCCATGTGCGTTGACAGCTTGGAGTGGTTGAGAGAACAGGCTTGGAGTGGTTGATAGATCAGGCTTGGAGTGGTTGAGAGAACAGACTTGGAGTGGTTAAGAGAACAGACTTGGAGTGGTTGATAGATCAGACTTGGAGTGGTTAAGAGAACAGACTTGGAGTGGTTGATAGAACAGACTTGGAGTGGTTGATAGAACAGACTTGGAGTGGTTAAGAGAACAGACTTGGAGTGGTTAAGAGAACAGACTTGGAGTGGTTGATAGAACAGACTTGGAGTGGTTAAGAGAACAGACTTGGAGTGGTTGATAGAACAGACTTGGAGTGGTTGAGAGTACAGACTTGTCACCGTCGCCGTTACCACCATCACCGTCACCATTATCATCATCATTATCATCATCACCATCACCATTGTTACAGCCACATTACTACCGTCAGCAACATAATAACAGCATTTACTGCCATCACCACCACCGCCACCGCAGCACCACCACCAACGATAACAACATCATCACTTACTACCACCACCAGGACCACCACCACCACCACCACCACCAACAACAACAACAACAACAACAACAACAACAGTCTCATCATCATCGTCGTCATCATCATCATCATCATCATCATCATCATCATCATCACCACTACCTAATTCCCTGTATTACAAATGAGGTGGATGCAGAAAAAAGTATGGTATCGTGTAGAAGGAGTCAACCTCTTCACTACGATGACTTGTATGTTGTTTGCTGTAGTCAGGTAGTCTTCAGAGGAATATTCAATTTGGGAAAGACCTCTACCTCTGATGGGGTTAAAAAGAAGGCTGTATTTATTCCTTCCAGTAAGAGGTAGAAGATGAAGAAGACGAATAAGGAGAAGATTAAAAAAAAATTACAAAGAAGGAGGAGGAGGAGAAGGAGGTGGAGGAGGAGGAGGAGGAAGAGGAGAAGGAGAAGGAGGTGGAGGAGGAGGAGGAGGAAAAGGAGAAGGAGGTGGAGGAGGAGGAGAAGGAGGAAGCAGTATCTCATTGTAGACTCTTCATTCACCTATTACTTATGTTTTTACATCATACACAACATCTGCCTTTCATTCTACAACTTTTTTCAACAGCATTCTTCACTTTTACCATCGATGCATTCTCGAGCACTGCATTCTTTCTTTCTGCACCACCAGGGTACTTTATTTTAGCCTTTTTAAACATAGTGACTTAGTTTCATATTGATTTGACAACTTCTTACATATTTATCTTCTTTTTGCAACTCTCAGTCAGTCTGCTTTTATTAGAGAAGGTCGTATTCATTTGCCTTTTTCAGCACTTTATCAACTTTATAATTTTTTTCCACACAAATCCCTCGCCAGTGATTTCTCCATAAATTCCTTCTTAAATTATCAGAACTCCTCTGGCACTAATTTTCCTGAAGATCGTTCATGCACTGCAAAAAACAGCCACAGTACCCAAATGAATGTAGAAGTATTTTTTCATGCGTAATTTATTCATTTTTATTCATTCCAAACATCTCTTCTTTTTCCTTGACTTTTATTTCTGTGTCTTTCCCCCTTCTCTCCCTTACAACCATTTCTCTGCCTGTTCTCTCCTGTATTTTCTCTTTTCCATACTTCCCTTTCATCCCTTGCTCTCTTCCATTCAACTTTTCTTCACTTTTTCTGATCTGCCTGGTACTTTCATTCTGCCAGTTTCATTCCATATATCCAACTGTCTTTTCTCGTTTTATCTTCTCTCTTTTCCCATATTCAACTACGTTTTGTCCATCTTTCATCTTTTCCTTTTCCCATACATCTTTCTCTCCATCTTTCACATTCTTTTTGTTCATACGTACTCTACTCCACCTATTCCCTTTCCGTTTTACTTCTGTCTCCCATACCTTCGTTTCTCCACCTTTCTTCCTTCCTCTTTCCAAGACCCTCGTCTTTCCTACCCTCTTTTTTTTTGTTTTGTCCCTCCCTCCCTTTAGCTTCTTCCCACTTGTCTTTTATCGTACCTCTCTCTCTCTTTCTCTCTCTCTCTCTCTCTCTCTCTCTCTCTCTCTCTCTCTCTCTCTCTCTCTCTCTCTCTCTCTCTCTCTCTCTCTCTCTCTCTCTCTCTCTCTCTCTCTCTCTCTCTCTCTCTCTCTCTCTCTCTCTCTCTCTCTCTCTGTTACACACACACACACACACACACACACACACACACACACACACACACATTTGCTAACCTCCACCATTTCCCTTTTTTCCCTCTAGGTCTTTCCATAATAAAATTTTCCATCTGAAATACGAAGACAAGCACAAGACAGGCTCAAAACAAGGCCTCAAAAACACACCAAACAGTATCCCTATAATCACCTCCTGTGTTCTGTCTTTTTTTTTTCCTTCCCCTGTCTTTCCTTGCTTCTTCTTTTGTCTTTAATTTTAGCAGCGTTTTCTTCCCCCTTCCTTTTCTCTCATTTCTTTTGGTTTATACTTTCACCTGTTTTTCGATGATTTTCCTACAAAGCCTCTCTAATGTATGTGGTGTACCTCTTTGGTGTTTTTCTCTTCCTCCGCCTTTTCTTCCCTCTTCTTTCACAGTTGTTTTCTATTTCTTCTTTCCTCTACTCTCCAACCGACTTGTTCTTTCCTTGTCTTACATCTTCCTCTTTCCCCCCTCATCCCTCTCCCATATTAGCTGCAGTTCTCCTCTGTCTACGTTTATGCTTTCTTCCACAAATCTCCCCACAAATCTCCCACGAAACTCCCCACCTTTAATGCAGAAACAAGCACCGAGGCAGGCTCCCACAAGCTCAAAGGGACCCCTCACAAAAACACAGCAAACACGGGTCCTCTCATCATCCTTTTTCTCTTCTCCGTTTTTTCTCCCCTGTCTGTCTCCACCTCTTGTCTTTACTTCCTATTATCGGTTTTCTCATTTTCTTTCTTTATATCCCTCTTACGCTCTCCCTTCTCACCTTTATTTTTCATTCCTTCTCTTATCAATCTTTTCCCACCTTTTCTTTCCTTTCCCATATCTCCCAATCTCCTCCAACTCCCCTTTTTGCCTCTAAGTTTCCCCGCCACAAACCTCCTCACCTTGAATACAGAAACAAGCACCTAGTCAGGCTCCCACAAGCTCCAGGGGTAGGGCACAAAAACACAGCAAACAGGGGTCCTCTCGCTTGGATTGGCTTAAGCTGGGTGTCTGAATACGATGGGGTTTGGGAGGAGAAGCACCGAATTCCCTGATTTATGTTAAGTCGCCTTTTCTCCCACACTCCCTCCCGCTCTGCTCTGTCGGGCCTTTTGCCTTACCTACGTGAACCTCTTTTTCTGGTTTTTTGTTCTGACTTTTATCTCGTTTCTCTCTCTCTCTCTCTCTCTCTCTCTCTCTCTCTCTCTCTCTCTCTCTCTCTCTCTCTCTCTCTCTCAAAGCAGTTTCCATCCCCCGTTTATAATATTCATTCCTCACATTCTCCATCATTATTTTTTCTTCTTCATTCCTCTCCCCCTCTCCCACATTCTCTTATTTCCGTCAAACGTTTTTATGCTCCTCTGTATTTTTTTTCTTTCTCTTCTTATCTTTAATCATTCCTGTCTCCCTCCTTCCTTCTTCCTGCATACTTCTTTCATTCTTCCTCCTTACCATCCTTCACATTTACTTTCCTCTTCAGTTTTTAATGACAACACTTTGGTCATTTCATTCTTTCTCCTTCAGGAACCCTTCCCCTTTTATTTCTGTTTTATAAGTCCGTTTCTTCCTCTTCCCCTTTCTCTGTTTTCACTCACCCACTTCTTCCTTCTTTCTTCTCTCAACCTCCTTCATTCTCTTCCTTTTCCCCTCTCCCTTTCTTCTTTTCCTCTCCTTCGGCTCCCTCCCTTTTCCCTTCTTCTTTCCCATTCCCCTTGTTCTCTATCCTCCCCTTCCTCTTTCCCCCTCCCTTTGCTCCTTCCTGCTACCCTACTTCTTCCCTCTCTCTCTCCCTCTGTTCTTTTACCTTACTCTCTCAAACTCCCTCATTATCCATTCTCCCCCTCTCTCTTTTCTCTTCCTCTCTCCCAGTCTTTCTTTCCTGTGTCTCTCTTCTCTTTCCCCACTCTCACTGCATATCTTCTCCTCTCTCCCTCCCTCCCTCCCTCCTCAACTATCCTTCTCTTCTCCACTCTCAGCACCTTTTTTCTCTTCCTCTTTTGTCTTCCTCTTACTCCCCCCTTTACTCTTTTTCTGTCCCCTTCCTCTTCACCTCTCCCACTCCACTCTCTCAACCTCCATCATTCTTTTCCATCCTCTTCCTCTCCCCCTGGTTTTCCTTCCTCCCTCTCCCCCCTTTCTCCCCTCCTCTCCCTTTCTTCCCTGTCTCTTCCGCTTTTCGCCTCTCCTTTTTCTTTTCCCTTCCTCTTCTCTCCCCTTCCCATCTCCCTATTTTTTTTCCTCACATATTCAGCCTTACCCCTCCTCTCCCTTATTTTCTCAGTTTTCCTCTTCTTTCCCTCCCTCCTCAGCTTCTCCTCTTCCTTCCTCTTCCCTCCTCCTCTTTCTACCCCCCCTTTTCCCTGCCCCTTCTCTTTACCTACACTCTTCCTTTCTCTTCCCCCTTCCTTTGAGATGCTGGAGGAAGGGAGGGAAGGGAGAAGGAGGGAATGGGAGAGGGTGGGGGATAAAGGTAGGGGAGAATGGGGTAGACGAAAGGAAGCCAGAAGTATGAGTTAATGGGGTAGGGACCGTGATAGGAGAGGGATGGGGGGTAGAGTAGGGGAAATGGGGTTTGGGAATGGGAGACAGAGGGAATGGGGTGAAGTGAAAGGGGTGTGGGGAGAAGGGAGAGAACGGAAGGACGAGGAAAGGGAAGAAGGAGGGAAGGGAGAGAGAGGTGGAGATGGAGGGAGGAGGGAGTGGAGTAAAGAGTAGAAGAAGGGAGGGAGGGAGGGAGGATAAATGGAAAGATGGAAGAGGGAGGAGGGGGAGAAAGGGTAGGTGGAGGAGGGAGGGGAGAGTGGGGTGGAAGGAGGAAGGGAGGGGAGAGGGAGGGGGAGGAGGGGGAGAAGGGATAGGGGGTAATGGTGTAGAGGGGAGCCAGTCAGCCGCCCGGCATTCACACATTCGCATCTTTCATATCTGATTTGCATACACTTTTAAACCAGGCGGAACAGCGAGTCCAGATGGGCGGGCAGAGAGAGAGAGAGAGAGAGAGAGAGAGAGAGAGAGACAGAGAGACAGAGAGACAGACAGACAGACAGTAAGACAGATACATACACACGCACACTTAGGTAGACAGACAAAAACAGACAGGAGAGAGAGAGAGAGAGAGAGAGAGAGAGAGAGAGAGAGAGAGAGAGTCATTACGATTACGATGATAATGGGGATAAAAAAAGTACACAGATTCAGAAATTAATCCTCACCGGAGACTAGACCTAATTCGATGACTTCGGATTGATAGAGAATACAGTGTTTCCATACTATGACCTACATCTTGCTTATCTTTTTCTTACTTCTGTTATCTCTTATGCGAAAATCATCATCATCATCATCATCATCGTCATCATCATCATCAGCTTGTATGGATGGAATGAAGTAGGATTCAGAAATAAGGAAATAAAAAGTACGAGAGCGAAAGAGAAATGGACCACAAAATCATTTACAAATAATTATTAAGTCTCCAGAAGTCCTGACTCTACCTTACAAACATGACCCAGTGCCAATTTTCTTCGTCTTAGATGCGACACACACACACACACACACACACACACACACACACACACACACACACACACACACACACACACACACACACACACACACACACACACACACACACACACACACACACACACACACACACACACACACACAGGAGTAAATCAGTCGACTCTCAAGTAAAAGAAGGGTGACAAACTCCTGTCATGTGCTCCTCCGTACATAGTTCATCCAACAAAATTCATCCATCCACCTCAATCCCCAGTCAGTTCCCAAGCCTCGCCAACTTCCATCACCACTCAGTCCCCAAGCTTCGCCAAGTTCCATCCCCAATCAGTGCCCAAGCCTCGCCAACTTCTATCCCCAATCAATTCCCAAGCCTCGCCAATTTCCAAACCCCACATTCTCTCACACGCTCATTCAGTCTTTGTTTGTTTCTTTTATAAGACCGCATGCTCGTATCAGATATCATTATTTTAATATACAATGATCCTTATAAGATTATCTGGTATAAGTGGTCTCACTCACCCAAACCACAAAGCTGGATGACGTGTGTGTGTGTGTGTGTGTGTGTGTGTGTGTTTGGGACAATGGTGCTGATGTGGCAGAGTCAGCACCATAATAGCTTTACACATTGTTCACTTTGGATAGCAGTTTCGTTGACTTCGTAACGTCTGTTCCTCACCGATTTATTTTGCGTACCGCACATTAAAATCCTCTTCTATGTAAATGATAGAAACTAAGCGTGTTTTTAAAAGGCATGGATGTCGTACAAGATATTAGTGTTATTTTAGATAGATATTGACAGATGGATAGATACAGATATAGATACCGTTTGGAGATGGATAGACAGATAGATATAGATACAGTTAGAGAGAGAGAGAGAGAGAGAGAGAGAGAGAGAGAGAGAGAGAGTCGGCAAAGAAAGAAATGGTATGAACTTCCAGTGCCACCTGAAATATCCACATAAACTGTCGATATATAAAAAAGAAGTAAAATAACATAACACGAGAACAATAAGGCGTAATCTGCAAAAAGAAATCGCTGAAAAAGAAATCCTACCTCGAAATCAGTTATGCCATTGACAATACGACTCATTCACGGCTCGCCACACCATAATTCCACGTTGCCACACTACAAACACTTCGCCACTACAAACACTTCTCCACCGCAGCTCTGATATAACCAGCCGTTGCCGAATCGTAACCACTTTCCCGCCACTCACACATTTCCCCAAGCCAAGCAAATCCAATTGAGTTTAATTTCATTTATCTCGGCCCACGTTATTACTGATGTTAAAGATAGGTTGGCCGGGCTGTCAAGGGTACCGAATCATCCAAACTCGCCCCCGCCAAATTCGCCAATCTAACCCGCGGCGGAGCTTAAGTTTATTTGAATCTACCTCCCAGATATGTAGGACCTGGTCAGTTCCGCCATTTTGTTGCCTGATATACACCACTGCCTGCTTATTTTACTGTCTATTCTTGTGCCCATAGAATCCAAAATACGCTTGTTTAGTTAATTCATTCCCTGATTAAATTGATTGTATTTTTGTTATATGTTTCAGATTGATTTTATGATAACCTTTCAGTCTGATAGCTTTCTTTTTTTTTCTTTTAATCAGGCTGTTAACAAAGGATTTTATTAATCTTAAAAGATATCGCTTGTATTGCACTTGTTTATGAAGCTTTATTTAATCACCCCAGCTTAAAAAGTCTCTTAAGCTGAGTATATGCCAGATGGATAAAGAAGAGGAGGAGGAGGCGGAGGAAGAGAAGGGGGAGAAGGAGGAGGAGGAGATGATGATGATGATGTTGATGTTGATGATGAAGAGGAGGAGGAGGAGAAGATGATGATGATGGTGATGATGATGATGATGTTATGTTGATGAAGAAGAAGAGGAGGAGGAGATGATGATGATGTTGATGAAGAAGAAAGAGAAGAAGAGGAGGAGGAGAAGGAGAACCAGTACAAGAACTAGAACAAAAACAAGAACAAGAACGAAATAAAAAAAGAAAATAGAAAAAAGAGAGGAAAGAAAACACGTCTTCTAACTGAAAGACCGAAGAGAGTATCACCACACCTGTATCCAAAATGGCGTGCCTGACCATCCTCCAGAAAAAAAAGAGGGAAAAGAAAAACAGTGACTGGCAGTGACGAGCGGAAACCACGAACGAGAGAAGCAGATGTTTGACCATTACAGAAAGATAATACAGTGATAGCCGGCCATCAGAGGGGGCCACTCGCCAATTACCAGGCCATGGAGAGGCAGTGAAGACGAATTGGCTGATATTTGGAGGACTTAAGAGAAACTGGACGATTTTGCTTATCTGAGGGGGATAAAAAAAAATAAAAAATAAAAGAGGGGAGTTACACAGATCACACAGACCTAATATTTCCTGTTGAGATGATCAGGCCTTAATACTGACCGAAGGACTTACACGTATATACTAATTTCAGAAGCATAAAAAAGGGTAGTGAGAGAGAGAGAGAGAGAGAGAGAGAGAGAGAGAGAGAGAGAGAGAGAGAGAGAGAGAGACGGGTGGAATTAACCCTATTGCTATCCGGTTATGAATGGCTTTAATGTACTTGGGTCGACATTATCTTTGACAGTGTTTATAGAGTTAGCTTACTTGCCCCAGTTCTCTCTTTCTCTCTCACACACACACACACACACACACACACACACACACACACACACACACACACACACACACACACTGAAATCTGAGGACGTTTGAGCCGATTTCATTTTCACCGCGATGGACAAAAAAGAATAGTACATAACAATTTTTTTATTTACATGATTTTAGTATTGGGG
Source organism: Coenobita brevimanus (assembly GCF_032717465.1). Classification (NCBI taxonomy): domain Eukaryota; kingdom Metazoa; phylum Arthropoda; class Malacostraca; order Decapoda; family Coenobitidae; genus Coenobita; species Coenobita brevimanus. The sequence continues at coordinate 4,721,453 of NC_136996.1, read as the reverse complement.
AAATTCAGATAGAAATATGATGTGGTTTTTTGATGTGGTTAGTTGTGTGATGTGATGTAGTGTGTGATTGTAACGGTGATGTGTGATGTGGTGCAGTGTTGGTGAGATGAGATGGGTATTGATGTGATGTGGTGGGTTGAATTGGGACGTGATGTGTAATGTGGTGTGTTGATGTGTGATGTGGTGTGCTGTGTACGATGCTGTGATGTATGATGTGTGTTGAAGTGTGTTCATGTACAGTATGTGATGTGGTGTTGGTGTGTGATGTAGGGAGCTGATGTATGATGTGGGGTGTCGATGTGTGACGTGTTGCATTATTATGTGATGTGTGTGTTGGTTTGTGGTGTGGTGTATTGGTGTGTTATGTGATGTGTTGATGCATAGCGTACGTTTCTGTGATACGTGTGATGTGGTGGGCATTTATGTGGTATGGTAAGCTGATGTTCAATTCTTATAAACCGGTAAATGCTAAACTTCAAATGCAGATCTGAGACAGCAATAAAAGTAGTGAGTAGACTTCGACAACAGTAATCAGGTGAAAAATGTGGCGCTGGAGTTAAGTATTCATTCTGTAGGATTTCTGGAAGGGAGATGTGTTGGGATGTGTACGATTGTGGTGTTGTGTTAGTGGCTTTGGAGAGCTGTGAGTGGTTGTGTAGCTGTGGAGTAAGATGTGTGAGTATAGTGGTTGGTGTGGTTGTACGTAGTTTGGAGTGTTGTGTGGTTATGTTTGTGGAGTGGTGTGTGGCTGTGGAGTGTTGGTGGCTGTGTGTGAATGTGGAGTGTTGTTTGTGATTATGGGGAAGTTGTTTGTGGTTATGGGGGTACTGGTACTGTATGTGTTACAGAAAGAGTTGTGGGGTTATGAAGTGTTATGGAAGAAAATGTGAGGCAAAAGGGCTTTGTATTTGGTCTGGGAGTGACATTGCTGTCTCTGGTTGTAGAATGCAGAGCGTGATCGTAAAGTGCTGTGGTGATGACTTCAAGCCCAGCACCTGTCAGCCGCAGCACCTCAGCATCTACAAACGGGAGCACATAAACAGCAAGAGCAACAGAAGGCCTCACCGCAGGGCTCTCACCACCTCGCCCCAGTGAGCACCAGCGCATCCTGAGAAACAATAAAACAGTCGGGGTGCTCCTCTCCGGCAACCTCACCCGCCGGCGCTTTATCTGTATAAGTGATCACCGCTTTTTGTCCGAGCAGTTTTTTTTTTTTTCCTCCCTCCTCCCCCAGCCACTTCGCCAGGCAGCTCGGCTCTCACGGGCTCGCACTATCCTCACCAGACATTCCCCTCCTCCCCCCACATCTCTCTTACACACCTTAAGTCTTCCAAGTCACTATTCTTACACCATCATCACCAGACATTCCCCTCCAACCCACACATCTCTCTTACACACACCTTGTCTTCCAAGTCACTTTTCTTACACCATCCTCACCAGACATTCCCCTCTTCCCCCCTACATCTTTCACAGACACCTTTAGTCATCCAGGTCATTCTTCTCGCTTTTTTGTCCTTCGCAAGCTTTTTTTTATTTTTTTAGTTTTTTTACATTCCGTTCATTCCTTTATAGATTCTAAGCGCTTTCTGTTCGTGCCAACCCAACTTCACACCCTCTCCGCCAAAATGCTCTCTCTGTCACACATATAACTCTTCCAAGACTCGCGTTGTACTTTTTTCTTCTTTCCTTTTTCCTAACAGATTCTTAAATGCTTCTGTTTCCCATCACAGTTCGGTCTCCTTAATTCACACCCTCTCATCACATCCCCTCTCGCTTTAAGTCATGTAAGTCACTTTCCTCACTTGTTTTCTAAGTAACAAACGCATCTTGATTTTCTACCCTCACATATTCCCCAACCTCACACCTCCTTAACCTCTCCCTCTTGCACTGTATAATAATCCCAGCTTTATTTTCCTGTCTCACGAACAATTTCTTCTTTCTCCTCAAAAATTCTCTTCCCCCTCCCTCCGCACCCCCTACTGACTCTTCCCACAGCCTTCCCTCCACTCTAACCATACACACTTTTAGTCATCTCTTCATCTCACCTTCTCCACATATAAGTCATTCTCTCCTTCTTTGCTTCCTCCAACACCCTACTCTTCTCTTTTTTTTTTTTTTTTTTTTTTTTTTTTTTTCCCCCGTCCTAACTACGGCGCTTCACCTCACACCTCCCTATCTACTCTCTTTCACACTTCATACATTCTAAGCCACTCAGTCTGAACAGCGTCCTAGGTTCCTCTTCTTCACATCCACTTGCACACCGACGATAATCCACCATTGTTCTCATTTTCCTCCTCTAATCCACTTTTTATTTTTTCTCTTATTCTTCCACTCACTCTGAGTTTCACCTCACGGCTTCGAAACTGTCCTCCTTACAGCCATCCTAACCTAACAGCCTCCCAATCAGCCTTTGTATCTCAGATCTTCCCCACCATTCTCTAACCGCATATTCTCTATTTCCATTCTCACCTTTTAACTCCTTAGCCACTCCCTCGCACTTCATTCTCCCCCAGCCTCTCTCACACCTCTCACCCTCTTAGTTCCTCCCTCTCACTTCACCCCGCCTCTGCCACCCATTCTGACAGTCATTCTCTGCTCTTTACACCGATTCGTCCCCTTCCCCTTTTAATTCGTTTTTCACCTCTCATTCTCTTATATATTTCATTTCTCATTTCACATTCTCCCATCCACTTTCTTACATCCCCCCACCGAATCCATGCTCTCACCCCACTCTCTCTTCCTCCTCTCTCTAAATACTCCTTCGCATTTACTTCTTCGCCTTACATCCCTTTACTATGTCTCACCTCACGTCTTCTAAGTTAATTTGTTTTCTTAGCCCCTCACTCCCTCGGTTATTCAGTCTCTCTCACACACAGATATCTCCCATTCTCACCTCACATTCTCAGTCTCCCTCTTTCGCTTCGCACTCTCCCAGCCACTCTCCTTCACACAGTCTTGATATCTCACACTCTCACCTCACACCCTTCAAGTCATTCAGTCTCTCTCTCACACACACACAAGCCCCTCTCTCTCTTATTCCCTGTCTCCCCGTCTTCTCACTCTCTCACCCGCACTCCCTCACCTCACATTCTTCCACCCCCCACAACCCTTGCCACATTCACTCACACCCACTCACTCTCTTACCTGGCCCCCCCTCACCTCATGCCCCTCTCACCTCACACTTCCTCACCTCACGCCATTTTACTTACCCTCCCTCATCTCACACCCTCTCAACTCACACTCTTTCACCTCACACCTCATCCACTATCCCTCTCACCTCACGCGCTCTCTTCCACTCTCTAAGCCCCTCCTGCTCAGTCCAAGCCACTCTCGCCTCCGTGTAACCCAGCCCGCCCGAGCCAGAAGCCAGTCAACACCATCCTTATGTGACGCACCCAATGTTCATGCACTCGGAAAAAAAAGCACCCGTCGACAGTTTCTGCTCCCGTTGTGACTTTATTCTTGTTTTGTGTTGAGCTATGTTTTTCTGGTGTTATTCTTGCCCTGGCGACGAAGGAAAACTGTACATCATTTATTTAAAAGTACTTTGCAGGTCGGTACATGGTATTTTAGTTACACTTCTAAATCTTATCAAATCAGTATCATCTTCCCTATTTATTAATCGTATAAAAGGGAGAGGGCGTTTATTGTTCTTATCATTTAACCTTTATACACATAATCTTAAAAAAATATAATAACGTACTGTAGCGTTATCAACACGGCTTATCAAGAACGACACAATGAGCAACTATAATACAGTTTATCCCTTTTTAGTAGTACTTTTTTTTTTTTTTTTCACTGTACCATCGTTCCTCCCCCCTTCTTTTTAATGCGATACTTTGTGAACTCATATCCCTGGTTCAAGAAAAGCAGGTTCAGCAGGGAGGGAGATGAATGGCTCAAGTGAAAGTTCTGCTTCGCCTTGTAATGCTGAAGGTTGGCATTATTCCCCAGGCCGCCTACAACCGCCTTATTTCCCAACTCCGTGATGGTGAGATGGTGGCTGGTTCCTCAGGCTTACTTACTACCTCATAACTCACCCTAAACTCACTCCTTTCTCTGATTTCACCTTCCTCGGGTTTCTCTCTTCATTTGACGTGTTCATCGTCTTTCTTCATCTTCTTGTTCTTCATCTTCGTTTTTTTTTCTTCATCTTCTTCTTCTTCGTCGTCGTCGTCGTCTTCTTCTTCTTCTTCTTCTTCTTTTTCTACTACTACTACTGTTACTACTACTATTACTACTACTACTACTACTACTGCTACTACTACTACTACTACTACTACTTTTTCTTCTATTTTTCTTTTGGTCCCCTGTCTTGTCTCCGTTATTCTTTTTCTAATCGTGCTAGCTACAGGTCCGTCCGCTTAGCATACAATCCTCACAGATTATCTCGTCTCTGTGTTAGCTTCCACCTTTCTCGTGTTTCTATCTCCCACTGACCTATGCATTCTCTCCTCCTCCTCTTCATCTCACCCGTCGTGTCCCAGATAGCTTCATTTTGCTATCTATAAAGGCCAAGGTTTTTCAGATCTTTATGTTAAGCCTGTATAAAGTCCCAATTTTCATCATAGTTTTATCGAATTCCACCTTTCTCATGTCGTCATCTTTACGTAACCTGCGCATTTTCTCCCCTGGTCTCATGTTTAGTCAGTTTATCATACCGTCAGCAATGGTCTGGCCAGAAAGCAAGCCCTTATAATTATCTTCCCTAAACTTCTTGGTCTCAGTATCGGATTTCACCTATCATGTTTTCATTTCCCAGTGACCTGTGCCGTTTCATATCAAGTCTCCCTGTGTTTTTCTATCTGTTGGCAATGGTCTAGACAGAAACCAAGTCCTTATATCCCTCTGTGTATAATTCTGCCTGTCTCGTGTTTTTATCTCTCAGTAACCTGCACAGCCTCACCTTCTCTGATCTCCCGTCGTTTCCCCTGTCTCACCACAAATCTATTTACCTCGCTGTCTACAGTGGTCTGGATGGAAACCGAGCCTTTTACCTCTAACTTACGTAGCTTCCCTAAATTTCACCTTTGTGTCTGATTACACGTTTCTCGTATTTTCATGTCCACACACCTGCTCCATTCCTCATACTTCCTCTCGCATCTCTCGTATTTTTATCTCATTGTCAGCATAGGTGTGCACAGAAACTAGGCCTTTATCTCTGCCATATCAATCTTGTAACCCACCACATCGAAAAAATTGAGCTTCACGTGGAGTACAAAGGGTGTGGTTTCGGTATACTGTCTGGTCGGAGCTCTTCTTATCTCACTGTCAGCAACGATGTGGAGAGAAACAGTGTCGTTATCTCTGCCTTATCGCGACCACACCGAAAAATTTGAGCTTCACACTGAGTACAAAGAGTGTGGGTTGGGTATACTGTCTGGCCGGAGCTCCCAGGCCGTTGGTTACCAGATCACACGTTCAAAACCCGCGTATGCAAATGAACCCGTTTTATGAGCATATGGGAAAATCCGAGTCTCGCATTAGGACAAAAGTAGCCGGGGTGAATGGGGAGAGAGAGAGACGGGACGTAATGCGCTGGAAGCAAAGGGTTCTATGCAAATTCCGTCTTGATTTATGAGTATGGAGCCAATGGGGGACGCCAGTTTCAAAAGTCACTGAATATTTTTTTTTTTATGCTCCTCTGTGTATGTGTGTCTTGTGACCCTGTGTGTGTGTGTGTGTGTGTGTGTGTGTGTGTGTGTGTGTGTGTGTGTGTGTGTGTGTACGTACGGGTTGGTGACTGCGTGTGAGCCTGTGTGTATGTATGTGTGTGTTATGACCCTGTGTGTGTACGGTTTGCTAAGGGCTGGTGACTGCGTGTGAGCCTGTGTGTGTGTGCGTGTTATAGTGTACCCTGACTGTGGACGCGGCATATAAACACGTTCTGTGTACCCTTGGCGGAGCAGGGGAGTAGGGGGCAGGGGCTAGGCAGGGTTGGGGGAGGAGATGGAGGTGAGGGGGGGTGAGCGGTAGGGATGGTAGGGGAGGTAAAGGGGAAGGAGTAGGGGAGGAGATGGAGGTGAAGGGTGTGGGGGGTTGAGGTAGTGGAGGTGAAGGAAGTGAGGGATAGGGGTAGGGGAGGTGAAGGAGAGGGGTAGGGGAGGAAATGGGGATGATGGGAGGGGTCGGGGTAGAGGCCTGTGGGGTAAAACGAGAGGGTTAACGGATATTGGCTCTAAGATCTTTTATAGAGCTCGTTATCCCAGGGCCCGAGTTAACGTGCGAGGTTCAATGGACGGTATTCTAGGCAGCTTTATGTGACTTTATAGCTCCTCTTTTTAAAGCCCTCACTGCGATGATGTCTTTATGTTATTCTTGCCATCCCCAGACGATTTTATTCAGCACAGGAGAGATTTTGTGAAGTGGAGGGATCAGATATAGCCTTCTTTAACCCCTTCACTACGAGATGTCTTCCCTGAGTTGAGTAAAAGCGTCTGGAGGTAGCAACGATATACCAGTCAAGGACGTCCTCAGTTTGAAAGGGTTAAGGACAGAATCTGGGTATCAAACGAATGTTGTCTTTTTATGCAAATGTATATCTTGCTTATTTTCACCTTAAACTGCATACATAACGCACAAGAACATATGAACGCACCTGATTGAGATGAAGTGGCAGAGATAAAGTGCTGGGAAGCTTCGTATCCCTTCAGTCTCACGACGTATTTTCAGTTTCATTCTTATACGATTTTGTTAAGCTTAAGAAGGACCTCATTTAGTGAAGGAGTTAATGAAGGATATACTGTAATCATCAACCCCTTCATCACTAAGTGCCCCACCTATAAGATCGTCCGGAGGTAGCAGGCATTAAAAAGAGGTCGTCGGTCTGAGGGGGTCAAACCGAAGAGATTACTGACCAAACTCTCCTTAGCACTGGAGGACGTGGTGTTTATGGCAAGCTTTATATCTGATGAATGACTGAGCATTTTTGTGTATAATAATGAGCTACTTAATGTGGCTGTGAAGAGGTGAGTGTTTGGGGACCCGCTCAAGGAAAGGATTATGAGGCTTGTTTATGTGCTGTTACTCGGTTTATCTTTGGTTTATTATGTGATGTGTACTGTGATGTGGTGTGCTGATGTGTGATGTAGTGTTATGACGTCATGTATAAACACTCACAGGCTCCAGTGACTCAATTTTAGACATCAAATCGTCAGGCGTTGCTGGAAAAGTGGTAGAAAGGATACGACCGTGAAAATGGATAAAAAATTGTGTTTATGGCGAGGATGGTATGATGTCATATGCTAACACTCACAGGCGTCCATAACTCACAGATGAATAAAATCGTCAGGAGTTGGGTGGAACAGAATACCAGAAAATGCGACCACGAAAAAGTTTTAAAAATGGCGTATACAATATGACGAAAACGTATTGAATTTGTTTACAATTATTGCATTACTTATGATCGATATGTAATGCTGTTGTGCTTGGGATGTGTTGGGCCTTAAGTCTGACGAATGGCTGAGCAGCTTTGTATAATAATGGGCTGTTAAGTGTTGCTGTTAGGAGTTGCAAGGTACGTGGTATTTCTGTTGCATTTAATCTATTCGTGTTTTGGTTTGGTATGTGGTGGGCTAATGTATGGTGTAATTGTTGATGTGTGGTGCTATGGTGTGATGTAGCTTAGCACTCACAGGCTCCCATGACTCACCCTCAACTGAATTGTCTCGTGTGGTATTAGATGGAATAGAATATTAGATTTGTCCTGAGCTTGAATCTTTTAATGGTACTGCTACTAACATTGTTGTGCATCTGTGACTCTTAGTGCTAAAGCGAGAGAGAGAGAGAGAGAGAGAGAGAGAGAGAGAGAGAGAGAGAGAGAGGTCCTTGGGCTAAATGGTTTAACTCCTTCAGTCCAACGACGTAAGTCAATTTTATGTTGCCTCCAAACAGTTCTATTTTGCATAGAAGCGGTTTATCGGCCTGAAGGGTTAAATATGGCCATCTTCATTTATCGCTTCACTAATCAGGGGCTCCAAAGCAAAATAAAATCCTCAAGAGGTAGCAAGAATAATAATAGAAATAAAAGACGTCCTCTCGATGAAGGGGCCGAAAGCAAAAACTGGAATGAGAGAAAGGGTCAAGAGGAATGAGTGATGAAATTGTCTGAAAAAGATCTGTACGACGTTTTTGAGGTGTTCAGAATAGTGAAGAATAAAATAGTCTGGAGGCAGCGAGAGTATAACATAAAAAGACATCATCGAGGAGGAATTGTTAAGAGGAATTTGTGTGAGAAACTGGTCTGGAAGAGAGATATACGAGGGTGTCTGAGGCGTGAGAAAGAGAGAAACTTAGAAGGATCATTACCTAGCGGGGTGTCTTGAGAGAAAGTAGGAGTAGGTACGAGTTTGAAAGGTTAAGTTATCTGAGTGTGTGAGATGAAGTTATGTTAATGAGAAGAATTACACAAGAAGAGAAGGTGTGAAAACTTATGATCGAGTGTGTAAATATTAAGTCCCGATTTCACAGCGCCTTCAGATGTTTACATAGAGGAAATTATGCTCCATTATGTACAATGAAGTTTTGCATTAAGCCCTTCAGTCAGATATCTTTTTTCTCTTACTTTTATTCTTGCTGCCCACAAGCCATTTCATGCAGCTTTAAGACTTTTTTATTAATTGCTGAAGTTAATCAGTGATAATTTATCCTTTTACACTTATGGAATTCTCGTATGCTAAGGAAAAAAATCCTCTGGTAACAGAATAGAAAAAAAAAAAAAATCCGCCGCTGAATGGACCGGGGGTGAACAAGGGCAGTTGGAAGGGATGCTTGCGAGAGTGAGAGTCATTGAGAGTGAGTCCTGTTAAGAGTGAGGCAGGCTGAATACCAGAGGCGTGTGAGAGTGAGTGTTGCTGAGCGTGTGCCAGTGATAGTGTTAGAGTGGGAGTTATTGAGAGTAATGAGAGGCAAGTGCAGGAGAGGCGTGTCAGAGTGAGAGTGTAATAAGAGTGAGTGTCAGTGAGAGTGAGTGTCTGTGAGAGTGAGTTATTGAGAGTGAGGGAAGGCAAGGGCAAGAGTGGCGGGTGAGAGAGAGTGTTATTGAGAGTGAGTGTCTGTGAGAGTGAGTTATTGATAGTGAGGGAAAGCAAGGGCAAGAGAGGCGTGTGAGAGTGTTATTGAGAGTGAGTGCACAAGGTGACAGTGCAGTTAGTGTTGTGATTTGAGCAGCGTGATGGATGAGTCGAAGGAAGTGAAAGTGTGTGTGTGTGTGTGTGTGTGTATGTGTGTGTGTGCGCGCGCGTGTGTGTGTGTGTGTCCTTGTGTTTTATGTTTTGTGTTTGCTTGTTTGTGTGTATGTACGTATGTGTGTGTGTCTGTGCTTATGTGTTGTGTTTGCATGTGTTTGTGTGCGTGTGTGTGTGTGTGTGTGTGTGTGTGTGTGTGTGTGTGTGTGTGTGTGTGTGTGTGTTTGCGAGTGTGCGTGCGTGTATGTACGTGAGTATGTGTGTGTGTGTGTGTGTGTGTGTGAATTAAAATGAGTATGCATTGGTGCGAGGTGAAGTGACTGAGTGGCGGGTGAAAATACGAGAATGAGTGAATGAGCGTAAGAATGAGTGTGTGGGTGCCTGTTAGAGTGAGTGTAGATGAGAGTGTGTGAGTGCCTGTTAGTGTGAATGAATGTAAATAAGAGTGTGTAAGAGCTTATTGGAGTGGGTGAGTGTAAATGAGGGTGTATGAGTGCTTATTGGAGTGAGTGTAAATATAAGTGTGTGCGGGTGCCTGCTGGAGTGAGTGAGTGTAAATAGGAGTGTGTGGGTGCTTGTTGGAGTGAGTGAGTGGGTGGAGTGACAGGAGACCATACCGAGGCTCACCTGTCTAGCCTCAACACCTGTAACTGGACACTTTCACGCCCTCACCTTTTTTATACCGTGGTTGTTGATCCAAACACTGCCCCGGCCGCCACTGTAAGACGAGATGAGGGTGCCAAGTGCTAGTATTAAGCCCTTCACCACGAGGCCGAGGTGCTGGAGAGGGACGCCTTCATGTGGTGGCACTGAATCTGACGGCTCAACTGCCTGGTTGTACAAACGTCCCTCACCTACATCCCTATCCCCCAAAAGAAGGATGGCGGACTGCAGAAGAGGAGCACTTTAAGCCTACAGTCCACCAGTCTTACATTTTAGATATGAGAGGGGCCACAACAAAAACTACGAGGCCGTCCTTTTCATTTTGTTAGAACTGTCTTGAAATTATTGTATATAGCTTAGAAGTGACTTTTCAAACGAGGGGAGGGGTGGCGCTGGTATGGTAAATAGTCCTCATTATCCTTGCACTAACAGAGGTTATTCCTAAATTCAGTGAAATCGTCTAGAGATAATAAGAAAAAATTACAATATACGACATCGGAGTGAACAAATTTATATCCCAAAAGAGCTGGAAATGCGTATACGGTGCATTTTAACTGTAGTCTTAGTCACCATTATTCGTATTATCACTTGCCTAAAAGCTTCTTATTTTCCTCCCCTTTTGATTAATGGCCTGATCCATTTAAACCCAACAAATTTGCGGGATTTATTCAGAATTTCGGAATCCAGTCTTTCATCCTTTTCTGCCAACCATTTACTTTCACTCCTTCTGTAACCTCCCACACTCCTACTTTTGCTGTCCACTTTAACTGTCTCGTTGCTGTCTGTTCTACTAAAAATGAAGCCTAACCCTGACACTAAGCACGTTTTAATTACAGTGATTAAATGTTCCTTTTAAACCTCTTTCCTTATCGATCGTCAATTCCTTTATCCCCGACTCATTCCTCTTACCTCCCCGCGTGTATCCTCAACGTCATCCAGGCAAATAAATAGATTAATGAATAAATAATAAATAAATAATAGCTAAATAGATTATACAGTTTAGTCAATAAATAAAAGGGCAGTTTGGCAGCCACACAGAAATTTTGCTTTTTCACAGCGCCGATTTTTTTTCTTTTATATTTCCTATCAAGCTATTTTTTTCCCTTCAGTAGACCACCTTAGTAGAGAATATTAATAGAGGTTGCTGTAAATATAGCCCCTCTAGGTCGAAAAAACTATCCCAGAGTAAAGAAATGAAGCCTAGAGAGAGCAAGAATAATATATATAAAAAATAATTGTTGGAGTGAGAGGGTTAAGATATATCAGAGCAGATTTTTTTTTTTATGCACATTTATATTCAGATTCTGCCACCATTGTCCAGGCAGCACCACTTTCTAAAAACATTATCACATTACCTCTTGTCAGTCGTGTGGCCACTTTCACTGCCCACGATTTATTTCCATGCCCTTCGAAGATATTTGTGAGTTGGAGAGAACGTGGGGGTGAAGTTAGAGACAGACCGTAGGAGTGAAGTTAGAGAGAGAGAGAGAGAGAGAGAGAGAGAGAGAGAGGGAAGTGAAGTTAGGGAAGTCAGAGAGAAAACATAAGAAAGAAGTTCAGAAGAGAAGGTATGACTGAAGCAAACGTCAGGTGTAATAAATCTTGCATCATTTGTAAGCAGAACCAGCCGAGCCAACACCAGCTCCCGGATTAACCCCTTCACCACCATGACGTGCTTTATATTTCACTGAGGATTAGGATTAAAGAACTGGAGAGGTTAAATAAATCCTCCTGTTTCACTGAGATTAGGATATGAGAATTGGAAGGGTTAAATAAGTCCTTCTGTTTCACTGAGATTAGGATTTGAGAATTGGAAGGGTTAAATAAATCCCCCTATTACATTGAGATTAGGATTTAAGAATGGAGAGGTTAAATAAAACCTTCTGTTTCCTTGAGATTAGGATTTAAGAACTGGAGGTGTTAGTTAAATCTTTCATTAGCCCCTTCACAACGAGAAGTCTTTACAAAATTAAATAATATCGCCTGGAGAAAGCAAGAATAAAAATCGAACAAATTCGGTATCGTAAGGATGGGGCAAAACCAGTTCCTTCTTTTCCCCCGATTATATATTTTTAGATTTATTTTTTGCTGTCTCCAGGTAGCAAGATATATGTAAGCATCATTAACTGCATAATAACAAGAGATATTCAAGAGATATTCCCCCAAAGTAAATGACATCTGAAAGCAAGGAAAAAAGAAATCCTGCACACACAAAAAAAAAGAGAAAGTAAAAAAAAGCAAAAAATGGCATACTGTGGCTGAAAGGAGTAAACGAGTTCTCTTTCTTGTCCCCGATCATGATGGACGAGGGGCGGAAATGATCCCGAACAAATTCCGCTTATTTAAATTGCGATATCGAGCCGCCGGGACATCGTCGGGAACTCTTGCATTTTTCCCCTTTAAAAAATGAGGGTGGGAACATCAATCTTACGGCGATAGGTGGGTCTTTTCAGGGGCCCCTCAAGTGGTCCTGCACGTCCGAAGGTGAAGATTTATGTAACTTTCTGAATATAAATTACTCTATAAGATCGCTGGGAACCATAATTTTGTGCACTTTATATATACTTTTTTTTAACAGAGCGATAACAGCCTGAAGGAGGGACATGGTGGAAGGGCGAGATTGGGTGCTTTCAGTATTTCCAGATAAATCATTTTGAATTAGCCCGGGAAAAGTAATTATGTCGTCAGCTGAAGTGGATTTAAGAATCTTGATTACTTTCGACGATCAGTAGGTCTTCATATCAGTCACTTACTTAAACAAAAAATTGTTTTGTCGAACTTTTCATCTTTATAATTATCTTCTCCTTGCTTGTAAATTATTTGGTAACTTTTGACTAAAGATGACGGATAAACATGCAATTATACACGTTAGCATCAGGCTCCAAACTGGCTTGGAGTCGGCAGTTCTACCCTCGAGCGAAGCCAGCCAGGGAGATTTGTGTGTGTGTGTGTGTGTGTGTGTGTGTGTGTGTGTGTGTGTGTGTGTGTGTGTGTGTGTGTGTGTGTGTGTGTGTGTGTGTGTGTGTGTGTGTGCGTGTGTGCGTGCGCGCGCGCCTCCCTCAGCTTCAGAATATTCATTAGCAGAGGAGAGTAAGAAGCAGAAGTAGTGAAATATTAAGCAAACTTTAGACCATGAATGTACCAATTTCCTAATTAAACAGGAATCGACAAATTAGCCAATTCTCTCTCTCTCTCTCTCTCTCTCTCTCTCTCTCTCTCTCTCTCTCTCTCTCTCTCTCTCTCTCTCTCAGCTTTGGAATATTTGGCCCAACAGAGGAAAATGAAAAATACAAGAGGTAAAATCTTAGAGGATATTTTGTTCGACTGTACCACCTTCCTAATTGGGCAGAAATCAGCAACTCAGCCCTTCCGCGCAGCCTGCCAGGTGTGCCGGACCCCGAGGGATTTCTTTCTCTGTATTTTTTGTTTGTTTTTAGCGTGTGTTTGGTGAGTAGGGCGAGGCTTTTCACGCAGGGGACGAGGAACCGCCAGCCAACCAACCAGCCAGCCAGCCCTCTCTGCCAAACCTGTTCTGGACTCATTCATTAGCCGCGTCACCCAGCCGGCTTCTAGTACCCCCCATACCCCCTCCCTCCCCCTTCCATACCTCCTCCCCTCCCCTCGTCCATACCTCCTCCCTTCCCCCTCCATACCTCTTCCCCTTCCCCTCCATATCCCCTCCCTCGCCTCTTCCATACCCCTTCCCCTCTTACCTACTCGTACATCATCTCCCCCTCACATTCCCACTTTCCTTCTCTGCACACCCCTCTCTTCCACTTCCTCCCTCTCACTACTCTTCTTCATATCTTCTGTTTCCCCCCCACCTCCCCCTCTCCATATACAATTATCCTCTCCTTCTCCCCACCCCCAGGGAAATGGGGGGTGAGAAAGAATACATCCCCAGCATCCATGCTTGTAAAATGGGAGAAATGGAGTTCCCCCGAGCTAAGCCCTGTATTGGACTATATAGCCCCGCTAGGGTTACAGGAGCGAGCTACCACTCCCAGCACGGCAGCCCGGGCGAGGCTCGAACTCGCAATCCCCCGATTACGAGTCCAGCGCGCTACCACTGTGCTACTGCGCTCCCCCATCCATGCTTGTAAGAGGCGACTGAAAGGGGCCTTTTTGTCTCCTGTCTTTCTCTCCTTATTGTCCTCTTGTGCCCTTCTGTCCTACCTCTCTTCTTGATATTTCCACATTTCTTCCGGCCTTTATTTTCCCTCTACTTCTACTCGTACGGTGCCATATAGCCATATTGTTGCTTGGTGCTAATTTTTCATTATTTCTTCCTTTCTTCTCCCCATACTTGTCTCCTCTCTCTCCCTCCCTCCCTCCCCTCCTCTTCTTCCCAACTCCCTCCTCTCGGTACCCAAGGATGGAGATGGGAGTAGTGGAGGGGAGGGAAGGAGGGAATGGGAGAGAGGTTGGGGAAGATAGGCAAGGAGTAAGGGGGATGGAGGGAAGGAATGAGGGAAGGAGTGAGGGACGAAAGAGGGACTGGGAGGCCAGGAGGTACTCTTGGGGGAAAAGCGAAAGGGAGAGGAGAGAGGAGGAACAAAGAGGAAAAGAAGAGGGAGGTGAGGAAAGGGAGGAAGAGAGAGCCATGAGAGGTTAGGAAGGAGTAAGAAGAGAGGAACAATAGGTGAAGTCATGATAGGGAAGGGATAGAGAGACGGAGTTAAGGGAAGAGAAGGAGGAAGAGGGTGCTGGAGTGGAGGAGGGGGAGAGGAAGAAGAGAGGGATGAAGGAGAGGCTGTAGAGGAGACAGGGACAAAGAAGGGAGAAGAAAGAAGATGGGAAGAGAAAGGGGACAGGGAGAGAAACGGAAGAGGCCATGAGAGGGTGAGGAAAGGAGATGGAGGAGGGAGAGAGGGAAGCTGATCAAGGGAGAGAGATGGATGAGAAGGACAAGGAGGAGAGTAGGTGAGGGAAGGAAGGAAGGAAGGGAGGGGAGCAATGAGGAAGCCATGGGAGGAAAGAAGGGAAAGAGGAGAAAAGACAAGGAGACCGGAGGAAGGAGGGGGGTTAGTGGATTCAGAAGACAGGTAGATGAAGGAGAAATTAAGGAAGGGAGTTGAAGCAGAGGAGAGGAAATACAGAGGTGGAACTGCAAAGGAAAGTAACAAAAGATCTATTAGTCCTTTCGAAGTCGTCACTTATGCAGTATTTTATAACTGATGTGGCTATCCTACATGTAAGAGACAAGGATAGTAACTTAGGAAGAGGAGGGAGGAAGGAGGAACAGAAGGAGGGAAGCAGCGGTGGTGAGAGAGAAAACAAATAGGAAGAAAATGAGTTAAGGGAGAGACAGGGGCCTGGAGTAAGAGAAGGGGACGAGGTAGGGAGGACGAGTGGAGGGGGGAGAGGGGAGCACCAGTGGAAAGTAAAAAGAGGGAGGGAAGGAAGGAATTAGGGAGAGACAGAAGAATGGAATAGGTGTAGGGGGGAAGGGAAAGGTTAGTGGAGTGGAGGAGAAAGGGATGGGGAGGTGAGGGGAGCGCTAATGGGGAGAGAAAAAATAGGGAGGAAGGGAATGGGTTAAGGGAGAGATAGAGGAATGAAGAAAGCGTAGGGGGGAGAGGAGGGACGAGGGAGAAGGGAAAGGGAGATGGGGGTACCAGTGGCGGAACAAAAATAAAATGAGAGAGGAAGGGAATGGGTTAAGGAAGTGAGAGGGAAGGAGTAAGAGGTGGGGGGGAGGGGGAGGTAGGGACCAGAGGGGAGGAGAGGGAGAAGGAAGAGGGGGGTGGAGGGAAGGGAGAGGGGGAGCAACAATGGCAAGACAGAGGAAGAGAAAAAAGTGAGAGAGGAAGGGAATGGGTTGAGGGAAAGGTGGAGAATGCAGAGGAGGATGAAGAGGGTCGTAATGAGAAAGGGAAGAAAAGGTGATGTGAAGGATGTGGGGAAGATCGTTGAGCAGCCTGGAGAAGACGGGAAAGAGAGACCTGAGTGAAAGGAAGCCCAGACTACAAAAGAAAGGAATGTTATAATAGGGAGTAAAGGGTCTAGTGAGACGATTCAGTTTAGTTGTTACTGAATACATACATTTTACCTACGAGTGGTTGAAATTAATAGGGAAGTCGTCTGGTTGCAGGAATCTTCGAAAAGGCGTGTAAGTTGTTCCTGTTCCTCTAGTTCTTTAGAGTTCAAACAGGCTCTGCGATAACGCCATAACGTGTGTAAGAGCTACATCAGGTGGCAATAGAGCCATATAAGGCGAAGGTGTTAGGCCTCAGGAGGGAGAACATTAGTATGGAGCGAGTAGGTAGGGGGCGATATCGATAACAGGGAGTGGTGTGCTGGGGGAAGGTGTAAAAGGGTGGAATACGAGATGGAAGGAAAGTGGATTTAAAGAGAGAGAGAGAGAGACCTAAGGAGACGGGAAAGGGTAAAAAAAGTGGAATAAAGTAACGCTGGGTACTAAAAAGAAAAAAAGTGGGCATTAATCAAGTTACCCCCAAGAAGACAGGAAAAGAGGTTAAAGAAAAGTGGAGAGTAATGAAGTAACCTCTAAGGAGAAGGAAAAGGAGCAAAAAACTATAAAAGGAAAAAAGAAGTATGTGGAATACAGTAAGACGAGATACAAAATATACAGTAGAGAGGGTTGAGTGTTGCAGGATGGATCTAGCCCATAGAAAACGGGAAACCAGACCTAATATGAATAAAATCGTCCAGCTGTAGCAAAAAGAAAATATAGTCTAAGATTTCTCACTTCTTTAATAGACTAAAATTTAAGGAGAATTACGACTGGTAAATGTTTTGCTTGTGTGGTGAAGACAGGATTATGAAGACCTAATTGTGTGAACGTTTGGCCCATTTCAGGAGGTCCAGTCAAAGAAATAAATATCTTCCCAGTTCCGTGTGAAGAAGATTAACAATTGGTGATATGCAGTGAAAACCCTATATCTACTGGTAAGTGTTTTATAGGCTTCGATTTTTCCACTATGTATTCGTCAGACTGTAGAAAGATGCTCCTTTGTGTTTCTGTCTTTCCTTTTTTTTTTTCTTGTTTTTTTTTCCCTCAGCGTTTCTGCCTTCTCTTTCTTTGTTTCTGGACTTTTCCTAATCCTATCTTTTTCTGGTGAGTTTGGGGCTGCGATAGTAAAAATGAATGTGATGAATTAAGGAACAGATTGTTAAATATATATATTAGTGAGGTTAATCGGGAACTGCAAATTAATTTTAAAGCATTATCAGTGAGAGTAGCCAGGAACTGTGAGTCTATAACCAGGAAGTAATAAAAACAAAAGACAGTAGGGAGATGACAAGCACAGATAGGCAGGAGGCGGCCACAGAGACCTTGGAGGCGTATTTATAACCTTTCTTAAGTTATGGTGAAAATTGCTTGTTAAACTTTCCTCTTCACTCCCGCAACTTCCAGACTCTTCATAAATAAATTAGAGTGGTCAGCCCCTTCACTGCGATGACGTGTACTTCATTTTGTTCTTCAGATTGTTTTTTTCAGCTTTGGAGAGACTTTTCACACTGGACAGGTTAGATAAAGCCTTCATTAACACCTTTTTTAACAGAGATCCTTTGTCTAATTCAATTGTCTGGAGGTAGCAGAAGTAAAGCAAAAATACAACTTAAATGCTACAGTTCATTCACTTTAACTTGGCGGAGATTTTCGTCCTTTTGCAACCTATCTCCCGTAGTACAAGGACATGATAAGGCAATACTAGGCTTGACATCCTTTCCAGGGCACTTCTTTGTGACTAGCAATATAATCTAGTGCTAATCTCTTGTTACAACCCAGCATTGAAGATGGAGGGAGGGTAATTTCACGCCTAGTTAAAGTGAACAGCGTATAGTTTATCGTAAAAATGAGTTAAGATCCTTTATGAATACTCCCCCTGGTGTGGCTGGAACTGGTTGGAACTCTAGAAGTGTGAGAGAATCCTGGGAAATCTGTGGGTCGGATTTTTGTTGTTTCTCGCGGTTCTTGATCCTAGATTTGGTCAGCCACCTCCGCCGCTAGTCAGGTGAGGTGAGTGCTGGAAAGAGACAGCCGCCCCTCTCGTGCCTTCTTCATCCTTATTTATTTCAACACGGTGACGTGTTTTTGTATATTTTTGCTACTGTCGGAAGATTTTGATCAAGTTTTTGAAAGTATCCTAGTGGTGAAGGGGTTAAAAATACTGAATAATCCTTTTTTTTTTTTTTTTTTTTTTTTTTCAGCAGAAGAGCGAAATATGTATACTCAGAATAGCTTATGGGCTAGCTATACGATTTTTCTTAAATACATTCTCGGAGTGAAGAGCCTAGTCAATTGAGGTGAATGTTGGCCAGAGACGCCCACCCCTTTCACGCCACCTTCACCCTTAATGCCCTGGCTCACCCCCCACACTAATCCCCCACCCCACTGGACAGCATCTAAATTGGTGTAGCAGACGAGGTGGGTTCGGAGGGCAGTGCGGGGTAGGGCGAGGCCACCAGACTGGATTGTCAGCATTTTCCCGGAAACCCTTTTAGTGCTGGGTAACTAGCTCATGTTAGCCGCACAAACACGCCACCCAAATCCAGACCACAACTCTCCAAACAAGAGGCGGTACGAGGGGCGTATGCGCCGTCCTCGAGCCAGCCCTTTCACGCTGAATATTTGTCAAAGCAGCGAATACCAAAAGGCATGAGAGCGGGTACCGGGTTCTGGTTTAGGGGTCGGCCAGCACAGAGTAGGTGTGAATGAGGCCAGGAATGGGATCCATGAACAGACTTGCGATCATTTTCCACTCGTTACTATTATTTGTTTTGCAGGAAATACAAGTAGAGAATAATGCTGATTCTCTAGATTTCTTCACCAAAGAGTACATAGGAAATACAGCTAACACGAAAGCTTTCATTAGACTTATAATCAGGTTATTTGTGGATGTAAAAAGAGACAAGGAAAGAGGAAGGCTGTCCCCCTCCCAAAGTCCTTCATGTTTCGGAAAGGAAGAACCGCGATCGTTGGAAAAAAGAAGAGCAATGAAACGTTTGGCTCTTGTTCTTTCTGTAAATTGATGGCAGGTTTTTTCCGTGCATCTAACTCCAGAATGTGGGAAAAGAATTGCAACGAAGCATGAGGGCGTGGGTTGAGGTGTAAGAGAATGTGGGGACTTTGACTTATGCTAGATTTCAAGTGCCTCTGGACTGTTGCTGTAGCTAAGGGTTTTATTCTAGGTGGCACAGAAGCCTTCCTAGCACTTCTTCCTTAGGGACACGTTTTCCATATTGCACCTTATCCTTCTCTCGTATATCAGTTCCATCGTTTTAATAGCGACATACTGTACATCCGTAAAGAGCAAGATATAGCTGAGATGTAATGTACAGAATTTATTGCTAAGGTAAAGATGTTACAAATCTCAGAAGCCACAGAGAGCCTTTCTTTACTTATTTACTTATTTTTTTACTGAGAACGCGAAGGCATAGACAAGCCATCCGTTTTTGAAGACAGTTTTTAAAGCACGAAGTGATGATGGAACATTTTTGATTTTTTTAGACTCGTTACTGACTACACTCGGTAATCTGGCATGCAGGCTAATCACACGGACCAATTAAAGATGTCCAGTAAATGACTATCAGAAATTAGAGGTTTGTTTACACCTTTGCGAAATCACTTTTAATAATACGACCTTTAGTAGACGATCCTAAGATTAATGTGGTGGTGGTGGTGGTGGTGGTGGTAGTAGTAGTTGTAGTAGTAGTAGTAGTAGCAGTAGTTGTGGTGATAGTGGTTGCCCCCCCCCCCACACACCTCCTTGATGCACCTGCCCCACCTGGCCTCATTACACTTTCCCCACTGTCATGTTGGATGCGCCTCTCATCCTCCTTCCTTAACACACCTGATCTGATGCCTTGTGTGTGGGTCTACTCACTTCACGAATGGGGCAGAAATTTTCGTTGATAACCTACATTACCCACTTCACGAACACGGTAAAATTTTCGTTAATAGCCTACGAAAAGGTCAGAATATTTCGTTGATGACATTTCTTCACGAACGGAATGCAGGTGCGTTGAGTTGTTGTTGTTTTTTTTTCCACACGCCCCACGAATGGTGTAGAATTTTCGTTAATATATCACTACTAACATATGCACGAATAGTATAAAACTTTCGTCGATGGCGTATACTCTTACTCATTTGCACACGAGTAGGACAGAAATTTCGTTGATTTACAGTGACCGATTCTCTCTCTCTCTCTCTCTCTCTCTCTCTCTCTCTCTCTCCTGTCATAGCGGAAGGATTAATGGCGATTTTTTTTAACCCCTTCACTACGACAAGCCTGTAGGTAGCAAGAATATTCTCGTCATAGTTTTTAACACCTTCTTCTTAGGGGGGGTCTCTCCTAAGCTGAATAAAATCTCAGATCACCCCAAGACGCTTTCTCATAAGCCAGATAAAACTGACTGCCTTTAGCTAAATTAAAATACAAATCCTTAGGTAGAAGGGATTAAAGGATTGTAAATGTTGATCCTTCCCCTAAAGCAATTTTGTCTCCGGTTTAGTCATCCCGGGTCCTGTACACACGTCGGATATTTGCACGCATAAAAGATGGCGACAGGGAAGACGACCCCCGGCATCTGAGACCGGCCTTTCAGGTGTGAGTTATGGTGTCGGCTGATGACTGTTATGGTGCGTCGGTGATAAGCTCCAGATTGAGGGCCTGATGGTGCGTGGTTCCAGTGGCCGTGGTGAATACTTGAACGCGTGTAGTTCGGCCGTGTTTTGCATGTAGTTTGTGGGATGACAGGTCGCGGTTGTATGAGAGAAGGTTAATGTTCAGTATGGTGTGTAAGTGATAAGGTCCTGATTTGGAGCTGTTGGTGCGTGGTTATAGTGACCGATAGGAATGTATACTTTTTTAAGGAGTATAATGTAACTGTATTTTGCTTGTACTTTGCTCCATGGCAGATCGTGGTTGTGTGAAAAGGTTTAATGCTCATTATACTGTGTCAGTGTGACGGTTCTGAATTGGAGTTGTCGCTGCGTGGTTCCAGTGAATGTGACGAATGTATGATTTTTTTTTTTTTTTTTTTTTTTTTTTTTTTTTTTTTTTTACCCAGGGAAGGAGGAACCAAAAGGGAACAAAAATAACAGAGCCAAATTCAAGATGTTTCGAGATGCCTGGACCCATTGTTTTTAAAAGTCTGGAGGTCATAGGCAGAAGGAAATACAAAGAAGTTCCATGGTTAACCTGTTTTATACATGAAGGTGGGAGTATCGGTTAACTCTTGCATTAGAGTTGGATAGAAAAGGGATTAGAGTTGCTTCCAGACGAGTGCTACACCCCCTCTACAATGAAAGGGGGGAGTAGATGAGTGTAGTTTTCCAGTAGTTGCCTGCTTTTTTTGCTCTACGACAGGACGTGGTGGAGAGAAGGTTAATATCCTGTATACTCATAGTGCGTCCGTGATAAGGTCTAGACTGGAGGCATGATGAGTCGTTCCAGTGGCTGTTATAAATATTTGTCTGTATAACTAGTTTGTCTGTATATTACCTGAAGTTTACTCGATGACATGTAGTGGCTGTATAGAAAAAAAAAATAGGTATTGTTTGATATAGTGCGTCATTCATTAGGTTCAGATTGGGTACTGATGGTGCAGGGGTGTAGTAATGGTCGTGGTGAATCTTACTTCCAATGAGCGTGTAGTTTGTCTTTAGTTTACCTGTTGTTTACTAGATGACATGATGCGACTGTACAAGAGAAAGTTAATGTTTGATATGGTGCGCCAGTGATTAGGTTAGATTGGGGGATTGATGGTGCATGGTTCTAATGGTCGTGGTGAATATTTGTCTGAATGAGCGTAGTTTGCCCGTAGTTTGCTGGATGACAGGACGCCGTTGTTTGGGAGAAGGCTGAGTGAGGTCTGATTGTGATGGAGCGCTGGTCACTTGCCACTTTGCTGTTATTACTTCATCTTCAGGCCATTGTAACTACAGTGGCTCCTGGTAGTTGTGATGATGGTGATGATGATGAGGCCGTAGTTACTTTACCGGTTGCAGATAAAGTGAGTGATATAGAAGCAAATTATCAGTTTCAGCTATCCATATGTTTTATAGTGAGAAGAGAGTGTAAGTTGGGGGTAGGGCAGCGAAATGGCTGGGGACAGGCGACATAGAGACGGTTTGTTTGTGATCACCCCTTACGGGATTAAGGCGTCTGGCCATGGATAGATTGACAGAACTTTTATATTGCTTTCTAGATGCTGGAGTAACTCTTGGAGCGACCCTGTCCGTCTGTCGCTCACTGATTATTTTTGGACGCGATGTGCTTCATATCGAAGAAATTAGCGAAGCTCCCTATTACGGCCCTGATGATCCAGGAAGTGTCTAGTACTTTTGTGATTGTTCTGATACCACATGAAGTTTCTTTTGGGTGGGAATAACCTGCCCCCGCCCTTCCCCCCGCAAGTCAGTCGTGAACACCACCCTACGAATCGGAATTGAACAGTGACCTAGTTTAACATAAAGAAAATTTCACCATCACAACCCTAAATACCGTACGATTTGAACACCATGTAAAGGTGATCATCTTAAATGATTAAACACTCGAACCTGATCATTAATAGAATTTGAACATGATGCAGATTTTGACATTATAAGACTTTAAGCCTCAAAAACACATCTAATCCTCTTACAAAGCTAAACAGAAGATCAACAGAGAAGGAACCGGAGTACCACACAAATCCCCTTATCGCGGAACAAAAAATAAATAAATAAATAAACTCTCCTTTCACTCAGCTGCAGGTCGGCTAAGGAGGGAGAGTACCTGCCTTTAACACGCCTGAAATCGATTCCTCATCCGATCAGTCACAGGCCACTCAGAACTGACGCCGCCGATCAGATGCAGGTGATTGTTAGCTCCGTGGCCTTTCACTTAGGGACGCTGTGAGCACCTCTTGTAGTAGGTTGGTTCGTGCTTAACACTCCTCAGTACGGTGGTTCTCTCTCTCTCTCTCTCTCTCTCTCTCTCTCTCTCTCTTCCTTCTTCCGCCATGCAGTTTTATTTAGATTAGGGGAGACCTTTCGTAGTGAAGGAGTTAGACTTGATCCCTTTAGTGCAGCAATAATGTCTTGTTTTACTTACCACGGTCAAAGGCGACTTTACTAAGCTTATGCGGGACTCTTTATCTATGGAAACCCTCTTGTGGTGCTGTTATAGATGCAGGCAAAAGTAAAGCTGCAAATATTACGGTGCTTGCAATATTCCCTCACTAGGACTTGACGAGGTTGATGGATCACTGTCTTCTCACGTAAGGAAGGTGTTCATACCTCCGATTGAAGGTTAGTTTAATTTATCTCTTTCAGTCTTAGGCTATCCTTCTTGTTGTTGCTGATATCGGACGATTTGTTAGGCTAAGAGGGCTCCCTTTTAGTGAAGTAATTAATGAAGATAATATCAAACTCTTATAGATAGAAAATTATCTTCGTAGCTGAATATAATCGCTTGAATTAAGAAAGAATCAAACTAGATATGAAGTGGCTAACAACAAGTGAAGTAACTGATGACATACAAAGCTCCCTGACCCTGGAAAAAAAATAAAAATAATCCTTCGACTGTTAGGGATTTCTTAAGGTTAAATAGAATTGTCTTGTGTTGTCAAAGTATAATACCAAAGTGAGGCCATGCCAGTGAAAGGATGGGAAGAAATATTAACCCTACAACACAATGACGTGGTGCTGGAGAAGGGCGCCATCACGCGGTGGCACTGATATAACCAGGTAATTCCGCTGCTCGGTTATACAAACGTCCCTCAACTCCCTCCCTATCCCATGAAAGGAGGATGGTGAACTGCAAGAGAGGAGTAACTTCAGTCTGCAGTCCACCATAGTCACGTTCAGATGAGCCTATTGCCAGAACAGTACGGTGGCGGAGTTTTAATCTTGCTATCTTCAGACGATTTTATTTAGCGTTGGGGAGAATTTTCGGTTTGGAGTGGTAATGTAAAGCCTTCATTTACCCCTCCACCACTAAGAGCCTCTAAGCTGTATAAAATCGTTTGGGTGGTTGCGTTATTCTCTCTGACAAGGAGAGTGTGTTTTCATCCATGTTTGTTTGTTTGTTTCTTTGTCTGTCAGCAGGATTACTCAAAAACTAGAAGAGAGATTTGGACCAAATTTGGTGGGTTGATAGCCCATGTCCCAGAACAATCGATTAATTTTGGGGACAGATCCGGGTCGCATTACAGATTCTAGATCCGGAAAACACTTTCGTGAAACCCTCATCAGTGATGAGAAAACCTAACCCGTTATGAAGAGTGGTTTGGAAATTACGTTGCCCTTGTCGGAGAGATGCGCTCCACAGAGTACCCCTCTGGTTATGATTTGAAGTAAGACGTCATCTGAGCGAAGGGCTTAATGATGTCCACAATTACAAACGTCCTTACAGTGTTCCTTCATGTCGAATTAGTTACCGAGGAATATTACATAGCGCAGAAAGAGATGATACACGGGATGGATCAGGACATATTTAGACTTTCATCATGATTTCACTTTTATAACAAGGACGAAATTTCTTTGTCTGCAATATGAAACTTAAAAATAATCGTGAATAAAAATAAAAATACAATAAAACAAAAGATTGGTTGAAGATGGTAGCATGAGAGGAAACAGTAGTCGTATATTTAACTGCTTTCTCCTCCTTATCCATTATACAATAATCGCCATCGTGATCGTCGTTCACCGATGTTACGAATATCCACCATCATAATTATTATCATCATTAATCTATTATAATCATCAGTCAGCATTATCATTCGAACTGAAACTGCAGCATTATTATTTTCTGTATTAAGGAATATTTGCTTCAAAGGTATGGAACAGATACAAGAACAGTATCCAGTAACAGGTTGATACGAAATTATAATGTCTTTGTTAGTGTCGTATTTACCCAGTTGGTTGCATATTACCCACAAACTAAAAACCAGTTTCATTGAGTGTATTTCATCCATAACACACGTATAAGATGACCACATACTCACGAAATTCCACCTACAAAGCCGTGTGGGTCGAGTCACGCCCATTATTGCAGGTCACACAGCCACCTGCCCTCGCCTTGCCCTGCACTGTAAACATGTAGCTTCGGTTTCCGGGCCACTCGACACCACCGCCTTCGTCAGTAGAGAGGCACGCGGGGGAGGAGGGGGAAGAGGGATTAGAGAGAGGCTTGGGGGAATGAGGGAAGACTAGGATAAGTGGGGAAGAGTTGGGAGGATGAGGGGAAGCGGGGGGAGTGACTGGGGGAAGCTTGTGTGGATGGGGAAGACTTACAGGGGAATGGTGGAGGTGGAGGTAGGGAGTGAGAAGCAAAGTGGAATAGGGGAGACTTAGGAGAATTGGGGAGGCTAGGAGGTGGGGAGACTAGGAGGGAATGGGGGAGGGCAGCGATGGTGGGGAGGCTAGTGGGGGCTGGAGTGCGTGTACGGGAACTGATCCCATTGTTTTCTTCAGGTGATTGTGTTGATTAGGGATTGTATTATTGCATTTGTTAACAGGTGTTTGCAACTCGCATGGCATTCTTTCACTTACCTGCCTTTATAGGGTGGTCCGTATGCATGGCCTTTTGAAACCAGTGATGAATTGTTTTTTTATCCTTGCAATCTCCGGTTGATTTTATTTAGCTTAGGAGGGATTTCTCGAATAGGAGAGGTTAGATACAGAGAAAGAATTCCTTCCATGTAATATGTAAATGGTTAAGTAAAAAGATAAATAAAAGGTAAATGAATGAAAAATATAAATAAATTCATTAATTGATAATTTAATAAGATCAACAAACATATATATTAATAGACACAAAAACATACAGATGAATAAATAAAACAAAAATTCAAAGCATGAAGAATGGTCAGAGAGTGCCATCCTACTCATGTGGACGGTAAAACGTGTAAAGACTTGAGTTATACATTACCTCTTTCGATAGCTTGTTAACGTGGAGCAATACTTACTAGTACCGGTTTTCTTTTTTTTCCAACATTTTAGTACCCGACATATAATCTCTCACAGTATATTCTGAAATGCTTATCTTGACTAATCTGAATGAATGCTGCAAAAGAATTCAGTGATATTCGTTGTGCAATAATATTAAACAAATGTCTGGCAAAGATGCACATTTCAGAAATACCAGCATGTTTACGCTGGCATTCATTACTAAGCTGTAGTACTTTGGTAACAGTTAGAGGAGTTGATGGCCAGGGGTGGAATTCACAATGCCTCCCTTGCATTATTTTACAGATACTTTTATGGCAAATGCTCAGACGAAGTTGCATCCATTGTGCCACTTCTCCACGACTTCCCTTGCGTTGCGCGGGCATCTGGTAGCGCTCATGACTGGACTGTCACACTGCCATATTGCAGAACTTCTGCCTATCATAATTCGTTTGTTCTCCGAACCGCTTTTCTATGGAACTCGCTTCCTCAGAGTGGTTTCCCCCAAACTTCAACCTACGGCTGTTCAACTCCATCTGTTACAGATTTTTTATGAATGGATGACACCTGTAATCTGGTGTATGATTTTTTTTTTTAATTCATTTGCTTTTCCTTCCCCTGTTCAGGTTCTGTACAAAAAGAAAAATATTGGTTCGCTTTCTGTCGTAACTTAAGACTTGTTTTTACAGGAGGAACTAGAGACAAAGAAAGATTCTGCACTTTTCACTCCATGGTCTTCGTGCAAAATCGATATAATTTATATTTTTTTCTCTAGCATTTTTTTCTTTTGTTAGAAAACAAAATATATGAGAATATTGCGCATGCTCCTTGTCTTTTGTGCAAAAAACAAACCACAGTTACGACAGAGAATCGATCGAATATATGTTCTGGAATCACAACCCAGAAATATTGCAGTGTACAGTTAGCCCTGATGATCGTGGACATAGGCGGGTATAGACAACGAAGTAGAAATCCCTCTTACATTACAGTGCCACATCAGTCACCTAAAGAATATTAAGAGTTCGGAGAGCTTTTTATGCATCTGCCAGCTCAGTTTCTCTGCCCTAGACTTACAAGTGTTAGTAAATATAAGTGAGCCACCTGTGAATATGCTGACTTTCTCCTCAGTAATACATGTGTAAATGAAGCAGCACAACAACGACTCAGGGTCATTTTTCCTGAAGTGACATAAACACGGAGAGAGAGCGGGCGCAGGAGTTGCCGGGCTATGACCAAAGAAAAATGAAGTTAATTAAAAACTCATAATAAATAAGTGACACAGAAGCTAACTAGCCCCAATTAAAATCATCAGAGCTTGCAGAGTGTTGTTGCTGCGCTGAGTTTATGCTGACACCATCACTATATCATGAACACCGCCAGTGGTTTGAGCTGTAAGTAGGCCAGAAAACATCCAGGTGAGCAGTGGTGTAATGTCTTGGCTCATTAACGTGGATGGAGCAGGTGAAGTCAGGTGAGACGGGACGACTGTTCTGTTATTGCTCTCACTCCTGCTTCTGCCTCCGCTTTACCACAGTTTCCATCTTGTTTTTATTCTCATTCTTACTCTTCCCCCGTTCTTGCTCTTGGATCTTCTCCGCTACTTGCTCTCTCCTCGTCCTCAGTCTCGCTGTCAAACAACACTGGCCAAGGCCTAGGCTCTAGCGCTGTCATCCGTGTCTCTTACTACTATCTCTCATCTCCTTCCTCCTGTCACCTTTTTGCTCTCACCACATTCTTGCATTCATTTCTGTAATTGAAAGAAAAAAGTTGCACAGGGAGAGCAATATATGTGAGCTACACCTCCCACGATTCATTTTATTTCATAGACACAATCCTTCCTTACTTAAGTACTACTCGTTCCCGCTCCCTTTCTCTTCCCACACACTTCTGCCCCACCTGTCTTTCAGTGTTGGGGCTTGATGATAATTACAAACCCCTCGCGATACACTGCCAGAAAATTAGATAACATGTAGGTTATTTTATACATGCGTGGCACTGCTTACGACGGTTCACTGAAGCATCCAGGCACGGTCCCACTCCCGAGGAGATCAAAAAGGACCGAGGCTGCAATAAATTAATTCGTGCTGGAGCAGTTCTGCACTCCAAGGAAATTATAGTCGAGCAGAATCATGCTAAAACAGTTCCATCTGAGGTACACCTTGGACCTCAAGGAGACGGCCGGCAATGATAAGCAGAACGACACTCGGACAAGGAATGGCTTCCTGCTCAGGCTTATCTTTCATCTGAAGTTCGTATGCATAAGCCTTAAATCACAAAGTGGAGTGCAAAACCCTAAGCTCTGACAGTTATTTTTATGGAATGCATGGTCAGCCAACAACCCATACTACAGAACGCAATCAGCAACCACACAGGATTGCCAGATACCTTACATCAGTGTTAGATTCTTCAAAAATCATCGTCAAAAATTTTGGGGTCTGCATCCCATTTCTCCATTTCAAGCTTAGGCATACGATCCTAAAATTACTTAATAGCCTGACTTACCTCAGAGTGACTTTAGGCGTTTAGGATTCACCCTCTTGTTCCTGCTTATCTCAGATCCATGGTTCACCTAAGCATCGTCCATTGGGACCTGTTGTGGAGGTATTGTTCGTTTGCCTGGGCGAAGCCCTCGTGAGTCTCTCGTCAAGTAGTGGCATTTTCTCACAAATGAGCGGCCTGACCCGGCCCGGCCCAACCCGGCCCGACCGTAACGCTTTTGGGGAGCTTACATCTCAGCAACCACTGAGCCGATCACTGCTTAGTTTTGCACCATATGATAGCCCATTTCTCTAAGATTTATTTTTGGCATGCTTCATCACATCCAGGCGGTGCACGTGGCACATGACACGTGCTAAGTGCAGCATGTTGAGACTCTTCAAAAGAGGGCCACAGGCCAGACAGTTTGTCGTAAAGGCATAGAATTTGATAGGTAGATAGCCATCAATATACTCTGGGTATCCTCGGTGTAAGGCGACATTCCAATACTTTTGAATTTAAATGGCCTCGCTCGTACTCGCCGAGAAAGGCGTTTTGCTGGTCTAGTATCGTATATATCATCATGCACAACATAAAAGGTTGGTGAGCGAGCCAGTTGTCACATGACCCCCTCTTTGATTAGAAAACTTCATAATACCAGCCTCCAACCTGTTATAAATCCCATTGGATCCCAGGATTACTGGGTGTGGGGTGTTGCTGGAAGGGTATTTATCCTACCGCCCTCCGCCTATCGGCATGCAGTCCCGAAGTTCATAGGTCTCAACCCCGGGAGTCCCCCATCATGAATTTGAAAGTTCCCAGACCTGTCCATTCTCAATGGAATACGATATAAATAGGGTATTCCAAGGATCGACCTATTACCTTCTGGAGGCGAGAGGTCATGGTACGACGTAAATATTTTATAAACATACCTGTAGTTCCAATTCGCAGCAGTTGTGAAGAAAAGGAAATTTTATATCTGGTGAATATAGAATATATTTTTAATTTCCACTTCGTGTTGCCGAGCTCTGTACTCATCATTGCCTTATCTTTTTTTTCTAAGAATAGCCAGACAGTAATCATTAACAGAGTCTGATGTAGACTATAGAGTTGACAACACAGATTCGAAGATGAACATAATTTTCTCCCATTGCCACCGTTCAGATTTAAATACCCTTTACTCCATAAGTGAGATTCCGAGCTATGTTCATAGAAGGCTTTATATCCGAGAATGACCTTAGGAATCACCTGAATTTAGTACGTCAAGTATTTGAACACTTTATATGTTTTCTGTCAAGCTGACTTCTTGTCACTGTTCGAAATGAAACTGTGTATCTCTCCAGTGTTAATACTAAAGTTAGCCTAGGTGGCAGTTCCAATGTTTTCTGGGTAGTTGATCAGACCTTAAAGTCTCCCATTAGCATTATTTTTTACTGGTACCCGATATCTTTTATGCTACGGGCAGTGAAACAACCGCCCAGTCTGTTAATGATAGTCTTCTCGCTCATCAAAGCTAGTGTATTGCCAGGCGAGTCTAATTCCAGTGAGATGACGAGGATCTTAGAGGGTCTAAGAATACTCCAGGCTGGGGTGAAGGGCTGATCCTGAGCAGCAGTTCTGGCGTCCACTAATGACTGCAGCAGGCGGGTACAGATCGATTACATGTCAGGCTGTAAGTGTGATCGTGTCTCCCATTCAAGGTCCCTGACGCATAGGAAGGAGAGGCGAGAGGTGCCTTGAAAGACGAATCATCAAGGGTGACGTGCCGTGATTGGCTGAGTCATCGGTGACATCACGTGCCAGGCGTCTTAACGAATCCATTCAGGAGTTTACGTCGTGTGTCCAAGACCATGATAATGATGCTTGTTTTATGCTCAGTCTTTGAATAGCTTTAACTCCTTCACTTCGGTGGCTTTTTAGTTTATTCTTGTCATATCCAGACGATTTTATTCAGCTGAAGAAGGATCACTCGGGATGAAATGGTTAATAAGGGCTATATTGAACCCCTCCAGGTCGAAAAATCTCTCCTAACCTTGATAGAAACCGTTTGGAGAAGTTATTAAAGACGTCATCGTACTGAAGAGGATTAAAAGGAAAGAAGGGATGATGAAAAAAAATCAGTGTGTGTATAAAAAAGTGTAGTTTGTGCATCAGTGAACTCTCCCTCTCCATTTATCACACCCATCGATTACCCGAGCCTCGAAGTGCCACTCTGAATACCCTTCATCCCAGGTATCCGCTGATCTCCTCACCTCAGGCCGCTCTTCCTCACCCCCATCCCCTACCACCACCATCGCCACTAGCACCACCACCACCACCACGACTATGATCACTGCCACCATTACTGCCATTACAGTTCAGGCCGTTCTTCCTCTTTCCCATCTCCTACCACCACCAACACCACCACCATCACCACCATGATCACTTCCACCATTACTATCACCTTATTTCATTCACTTCTCCTTGACCCAAATTTTCATCCTTTCGCTGCATATTTCTCTAAGTTCAGTGACAGAAAAGACAATACTACAGCTCTACTCCATAAACATAGTATTCTTCGTGACTAGCACCATATTCTAGTGTTAATCTCTTGTTACAACTGAGCATTCACAAAGGAGAGATGGGAATTTTAGGCCAAACTAAAGTGAACAGAGTGTAGTATCATCATCATCACTGTCACCATCACCTCCACCACCACTAACATCATCACTCTCACCACCACCACTGCCCAGCCAGCATATGAATCCAGTGAATCAGATGACGCATTTTTTTGGCAAATTCTTGAAGTTTCAGCTAATTTCATTCAACCTGGGAAAGATTCAACCTGGGAAAGATATCTCGTTTTGAAGGGCCCTTTGGTGGCTTTCTCTGCTCTCCCAATCATAAGGCATTTTTTTTTTTTCCATGTGTCGCTGATATTTTCCTTGATGTGAGTTTTTGGGACTGGACGGGTTAGATACAGCCTTCATTTTCTCCTTCAATACTAGGGACTCTCCAAAGATGAATATAAAAATCTGAAGGTAGCAAAACGAGCTCAAAGAATATACCCTCGAAATGAAGAGGCTGCAAAGTAACCCTTAACTTTGATCATATTGTTTCGAGATGGCAAGAATTCACATCATCGTATTGTAAAAGATAAAATAACCCAAAACCTGAGAAATAAAGCTTTGAGGCAGCAAAAATAGGGTTCATATTCTCATCGATTAAGGAAGCTCCCTATCACCTCTTAGCGATTTATTTTTGGATGTGGGTGGTTAATAGCCTTTTGTACGACATTTGTTCAGAGTATGGCGATATTGGAAGGGTTTATGTAACACAGAAAAGGACGGTACGATGTAATAAACAAACTAAATCGCTTAGGGAAAAGGTGTTAGGGAACTTCCTCAACCGGCATGAATACGGGTCTGGCTTAAGTACGACCTCCTCGGGCTGAACTGATTAATCCCCAGCCCACAACTCCGCCATAAATCCAATCACCCGAATCCGTTTCTCGGCCAGTCCGAATCTTTAAGCAACAGGGCTGGAACCGGGTGGAAAATGGTCCTGCCCTTGATAGCAGTGATTGACGCCTATTTTATGTAAATCCAAGACGGCCATTGTGAAGCCGAGGCCAGAATCGAACCTGATATTCTTGACCGGCTTGGAACTGGGTCTGTATTCACAAATGGACTTAAGATCAAGGCCGCTTCTCTATTCTTTTCTCCTAAACATGATCCGGATTTTCCTCCCTTTTTTTAAGCTTATTTCACGTATTTCAGGCACACCAGAAGACAGTGCTGTGGCTCTACATCTTTCCCACAGCAATTCTTTGTAACTACGATGCTTTCACCTTGGCTTGGAGTAGATTTTCGTCCATTGATCTGGATTTTCGTGTTTTTTGAAGCTTATTTCACGTATTTCAGGGACGGTGGAAGACTACTGTGGCTCTACATCCTTTCTATAGCACTTCTTCGTAACCACAATTCTTTCAGCTTCGCTAGGACCAGATTTCCGTCCTTTTGCAGCTTATTTTATGTAGCTCGTCGGCATTAAAATACGATACTGCTGCTCTGCTGTACATCCCTTCCATAATACCTCTTCGTGGGTTACATCGCATTTTAACCCTTGTCTGTTGCCCCAGCTCGGCATTTTGGAAGGAGAAATGACAGTTTTAGGCCAGGTTAGAGTAAAGCGACTCTAGGTGGATAGGGGGTTACTTAACACCTCTTCCTCAGCGATTTAGTATGAAAGTTGCACCTCACTTTTCACTTCTGTGTTACTAATACAAACAGTGTCGATATTTAAGCGAAAAAAAAAAGTAAGTGAATGTTAAGGAGTAATATACCAAATAAATCGCTGAAAAAAAGTACTACGAAGTCACTTGAAATACACTTGTGGCCTGTACTCTTGTGGGTTTAGGAGGCTCCCAAACACCTTTTCCTTACTAATTTGTTTCAGTTACAGTTATGTTAGAATATTTTTGAATGGTATTTATGTAACCTGTGTTAAATTAAGAAAGATGTATAGTAAACAAGAGGCATAATATGTAAAATGAATGGTTCAGAAAGAGTATTTTTGTATGGTGTTTTCATTGTAATTTATATTGACGTAAGAAAAACACCACAAAGGCACAAGAGAATAAGGCGTTAAATGCAAAAATAAATGGCTGGGGAACAGGTGCCAGCAAGCCCCCTAAGCCGACGGGATCAATGCTTAAGTCCGGGAAGTAACTGTGGCTTTTATATACAGGATGGACAAGACGAGAGTACTGATTACATCCCGTGTCTCTCGTTCATCCTGCGTAAATGGGACTGGAGAGAGACGCCTTCGTGTGGTGCCACCTTTATAACCAGGCGGCTCAACTACGTGGTTATACAAACGTCCCTCAGCTACTTCCCTATCCCCTGAATAGAGGATGCTGGATCGGAGAAGGACAACTTAAGCCTGCAGCCCACCGTGTTCTCGCTTCAGATGAGCCTGGGACCACATTAGCAACCTGTAAAAAATATACCTGACTTACGAGAGGGAGTTTATTTTTGTCCCCTTCAATCTAATGAGGCTTTTGTTCTTTTTATCTTCGGTCGATTTTGTTCAGCTAAGGAAAAAAAAAAAAAGGCTGGTATTGCAGGAGTAAATAAGAGCAGTATCTAACTTCTCCAGTTTTAAGTCTCTCCAGAGTTGACTAAAATATTTCCAAACAACACGATTACAGTTAAAAATACGACATCGGACTGATTGTGTGTGTGTGTGTGTGTGTGTGTGTGTGTGTGTGTGTGTGTGTGTGTGAATACGGATCCCGGGCTCGATTTCACTTACAGTCAGGTCTCTTGTACGATTTGTTCTCACAGGAAAGGACGGGAAAAGCATCAGGGCAGTAGCGTAAACATCCATGACGTTGATTCACAGATAAACATAGGATCAGTTGCATCTCATAATTAAGATTCGCTTAGCCTGTAGATCAAGGGACGTGGGAAGTCTGTGCGATCGTCTTGTCCTGTCCTTAGTACAAAAGAAAGAAAGAAAATGAAAGAGAAAATAAAAATGTAGAAAAAAAAAAAGATATGGAATTCATCGTAAATGTCTCGTCACCATTGAGTCAGAATCGGTCGTAGGACAAGGGTAAACCGATACTCCCAGTCCTTCATGTATGCAACAGGTCAGCTATGGAATTGTGTTCGTCCATCTGTATTTCTCTCCACCTCTAACCTCCAGTCTTTTAAACGCAATGTGTCCATGGATCTCAAATTGAACGGATCTTAAATTTGACTCTGTTACTATTTTTTCCTAGGAGGGAACTATCTTTCTGGCTTCTGGCCTTTGGTTCCTTCTTTTGTACATTTTGGAGATATCGCAGAGCCTTTTCCTCCACGTTTTATTTTGTCTGTTACACATGTTTCATAATCTTGTGCTTAACGTACAAGCTATGTTCATAACAGGACAATTTCAACGACGAAAGAAAAGTTAGCACTCTTTCCCTCCTTGTCCTTCCTACAAAAATAAGTGGCAGTTACGACAGAGACTAGATCGTAAGTCTGTTTGTGAATCCTGGGTTCCTGGTCCCTGAGTTGGCTCTAACAGGCTCTTGACCCGTGCACGGCCGGGGTCTGAGCCTGCCCTTCTTCACGTGGAGAGGCTTTCGTTGACCCGATAATGGACCCCCTCAGTCCTTCCTTGTTATGCCTCCCTCTCACCACCACCACCACCACCACCTGTTTTTGTGTTGTTTGCTTGGTCGCGGCATCACTTACAGTTTCCCTTTTTTTCAGCATAAATTGTTCATCGGGTTTGCTTCCTTTCCATAATGTTTTTTCGGTACTAGAACCATATTTTAGCGCTGATCTCTTGTTACAAGATATAGTGGACAGAGGATAGTTTTTAAAAGACAGAACTGGTGTGACAAGTGTAACTGCTCATCATGAATTTGCACCATTGAAGATGCCTCAGGTGACACTTATTTGTAACTGATTTTCATGAATTTACATTAAACAAAACTGACCCCTTTATATGCAGCTGTTCATGATTTTACAGCATTGGAGATCCCGTATGTGAAATTTTTTTATAACTGGTCTTCATGAATTTAAAACATCTGACATATTTCACTTCACACATACATATTAAAAAGCTGTTCATGAATTTACAGCAACCCTGGCTCAAGCTGTGATAAAAATACTGGACAGAATAAATTTAAGGATTATTTTCCAAAGAGCGAAAGGCGATGCTGTGAGCCGCAAAGATTTACGCTCGGGTAACTGTTCTAACTAAGCTGACCTTTTGCTTCAGTTGTCACTGGCTTATCTGGGTTGGTGGCATTAGAAAATCTGTATTTACCTGAAGAAAGTCGAAAGCAGTGACAGAAGTGATTTGAAATAGTCTCTCCCTTTACTTCTGAAATAGTGAATAGTGACTACAATCAGTAAAGAATTCTATTTTTTTTTTTTATGTTTAAGATGCAGTATAGTCGTCCATACGTAATTGTGGGTATATTAGCATATTCATCAAACTATGATTTTTACAAAAGTTTTAGGTCAAACCAAATATATATTGGTTTCGTAAAAGGTTATTTATAATGTGTGTGTGTGTGTGTGTAAAGCGTTGGTGCAGATGTAAGGAGTCACACCAGTCGCTACGAAGAAAGTGGCTCATAACTTCCTTCACCTCTACTTAAGAAGGACATATTTGCAGTCACCGAAAGCTGTTGTGTTAAAATGTTGGTATCGTTAATCAAAATATCTGTCATTATTTTGAATCAGAAACAACTTTATTTATACTTGTACTGTGTTCATGACACGACGTATACAAAAACATACAGTAAAAAACACACACACGCTGACATATTTATGAGTTTATGCATGTACAGTATACGTATGCAGATAAGTGTACATGGATAGATAGATACATATATACGTAGGTAGGTAGGAAGGTAGGTAGATAGATAGACAGGTTGATAGATATTAACATTTCCTCAGTGCTACGTGGGGCAATCATAGCCATTCCTAGTAAAATTTCATATGATTACCAACGACCCTTTTTGTCACCTTGTAAAATAAAGCCTCTGTTATGGTGTCCCTCTCGCCTTGCCACTGCCCTTGACCTTGCCCTTACTTGACCCCCCTCAACATCTGTGGCAGTAGGACCGGACCAGCAGCTTTGGTGACCTGACCTTGACCCTGGGGCGAGTGAAGCTGTACCCCGAAAGGTCAGGCTGGCCACTGAGGTAACAGGTTTGAGTAACAGCAGTCCCAGGGGGCAGTTAGTCCGTTATTGCCTTGACGAGATCCACCCGTACGCGGAGTAGGGGGTGCGAGAGGGAAGAAGGAAGGAATATGTTGGGGTATATACAGCAGGAAGAAAGAAAAGAAAGAAAGAAAGATAGACAGGACAGTAGGTGAAAAAGGAAAAAATCATCCGCGACATTAGCAAGAACCGTAAAGATATACTCTAACACTATTTTGTGTTTCACGTACTGTACCTTCCTGACTAAACCTCTTCTCTTCCCACTAACCACTCAAAAAAAAAAAAAAAAAAAAAAAAGAGACATATGGAAGGTGTGGTGGCGAAAGGACGGAGGTCTGGCAAGAATAAGTAGAGAATAACAAGGGAGGGGGTGGATATGGAAGTAAGGAGGAGGAGGATTGGGAGTCAAGGAGCATGCGATGGAGGAGAAGGGAGGATATTGGAAAGGTGAAGAGAGGGGTAGGAGGGGAAGGGTTGGGAGTTGTGACAAGTAAAAAAGATGAGAGGAGGGAGTGGACGTGCAGTGGAGGGGAGGACTTTAGGGGGTAAGGGGAGCGAGCGAGACAAAACGAGAAGGGTGGGGGAGGTCTTGTAAGGGTGTTATGAGTGGGGATGGTACTTGAAGGATAGAGATGAGGAGGGGAGAAGACAGGAGACCTCTGAAGTGATTTGAGGAAGATAGGAGGAAATCTTGGAAGGGTGAGAAGCGAAGAAGAGGAGGAGAGAGGAGCTTAAAAAGGGAGAACATAAGGAGAGGAGGGTGTGATTGGAGAAGGGGAGGGGATGAGGGTAGGAGTGGAGGTAAGCAGGTGAGTGGAGAGGGAGAGTGGAGGGGTAAGAGAGGGTGAGATGGAGCTCGTCTCGCTTACCCTCTCCCCTCCCTTCCCCTCCCTTCTTCTCCCCTACCTCTTCTCTCCCCTCTCCCCTCCCCCTCCCATTCCCCTCCCACTGTAAATCTCGACAACTATCATGTTTATGGCCACAGATTTAACAACGAATGACTAATGAATTCATGCCCTTTAGCGACGAAGATCTCCTGCTTCAGCCGTTTGGAAATATTGTCTGAGAGTAATATTGCGATAGTAATATTTGTATCTACACTGTAATAATGTAACTTGAAGTATTGGTTCGTTATTTGCCAACAATATTGAGCTTCAGTTGTGCATACTAACCTGTGTCTTCTCTCTGTTACCAAGCACATTACAGTCAACCAGAATTACTATTAAATGAAAAATTAAGGAAAACAAAGTGATATGTAATGAACATCAAAGAAACTAGAGCGATTATTAACATGAAAAATTACGAAAAGCAAAGCAGTATATATTTCAACGAACTAGAGAGGAAATTGAAATGAAAAATAGTAACAGATGACTCTGAAAATATTTAACTGATTTGGACAGTCAAGAAATATATTTAAGATCCTTAATAAATGCTGACTTTCTTGTTTTGGGTAGCGTATTTCTTTACAGCAATAGTACCAGCGTATTTACATATCGCGATACCTACAAGCTTCAGTGTGGTAGTAGGTGGTGGCGCCCAGTATCCATTCACCTGATGTAGTGCTGCCTTCAGAGAGCTACACCCAGTGGCAAGCCCAGTGGTTTCTTGTAGCCCAGGGGTCCAAGTGACGCCTGGTGGTCTAGTGGGCTTAGATGCTCCAACCAGAAGTAGCCCATAAAGGTTTACATTTGAGGGGTAGTTTGGGTTTATTGTCCTCATAATGCCAGTCACACGTGAGGAATCAGTTACCTGCTTAAAATGTCAGGATTAAGTAGCCTAGCCCCGGACTTCTACGCTCCTGATTGCCGTAAAGGATTGGGTGAGAGGCAGATATCCACATAGATGAGTAAAACCCCTTCAGTCCAATGACGTATGTTGTATTTTATTCTTGCTACTCTCTCTCTCTCTCTCTCTCTCTCTCTCTCTCTCTCTCTCTCTCTCTCTCTCTCATCTTAAAGTAGACTGTTTTATCTAAGCCCTATTAACCCCTTCAATATTAGATGCCGTCAAAGATAAATAAAACCGTCTGGAGGTAGCGAGACCAAGATAAAAAGAATATTATCGTAGTGAAGGGATCAAAACACAACCACTTAAGTGTGAGAAAACTCGTAGGCAAATGAAACTAATCAGAAAAAAGTGGCACGAGATTCAAGATGCATTAACGAGATAAGAACCCGTATTCTCATCGGTTAAGGAAGTTCCCTAACACCTCTTCCATAGCGATTTATTTTGCTTATTTCACATGGCCGTCCGCTTCTGTGTTACTTAAATCATTCTAATATCACCATACTCCGCATAAATACCGTTCAAAATGATATTACCTTGCCGTATCCTAAAATAAATCGGTAAGGAAGAGGTGTTGCGGGAGTTTCCTTACGAGCCAAGAACTCACCTTGGAATGAAAACCACTTTGCGTAATTAATGAAGGTGGGAAGAAGGGGAGGCAGTAAGGAAGAGGGAGCCATCACGCTAATTGCTTTAATTACTTGCAAATGGTAGTACAGTCGCCCCAAGAAGTGATGGCAATGTTTCAGAATGCTTCGGTCACTCTGTATTGTATGTGCATCGTCGCTGATCAAAAACTTCTGGATACTCTGCCGTCGCCCCAAGAAGTGATGGCAGAGTTTCAGAATGTTCCGGTCACTCTGTATTGTATGTACATTATGGGTGATCAAAAACTTCTGGATCCACTGCCATCACTTCTTGGGGCAACTGTACACGGGGGCCGGCTCGACTCTCTCCTACACTGACATATCTTAGCCTTAGGGGAGGGGGGATAGGGGGAGAAGTAGCCTCGTGAGCATAGGGTGCCACCACACTTCCTCTAAATATGTGATCTACCAGATGAAACGAAGCACCGGGTCAGAGCTGCTGCAACATCCGAGCCAGAACGTTAGTCGGACCCCTGAGCCTCGTTTTCTCTTGTCGATCACATATTTGAAGCAAGTATGGCCGCACCCTAAAGTAGCCTTTCTAGCATTTCTTAGCGATTTAGTTTACTTATGACACTTTATTACTCTCTTCGTGTTACTTATGATTGTTAAAAATGTTATTGGCTTGCATGAATAACAAACGAGATTATAGAATCATTATGGCTGCTATGACTCACTCTCAGCTGGATAATCATAAGGAGTTAGAGGGAGTAGAAGAGTAGAGCTGTCCTGACGATGGAAGGGTTAATGATGGCACTTAACACATCCAAGCTCCTATAGCTCCTTCTTAGTTGGAGAGAATTACCTGAGCCTGTATTCTCGTCAATTAAGGAACCTCCCAATCACCTCTTCCTTACCGATTTATTTTTGGATGTGGATGGTTAATATCCTTCTGTATGTCATTTTTGCAGAGTATGGGGATTCTGAAAGGTCTTATATAACGCAGAAAAGGGCAGTAAGGTGTAATAAGCAAGATAAATCACTTAGGAAATGGTGTTAGGGAGATTCCACACGAGAATATGGGCCCTGAAGTCAGCTAGAAGAAAACAGTGAAATTCCCCCGGCCACCAGAGAATTGACGCACCAAATACAAAATTAAACTGGCAAGAAAGAGATGCGACCCTCCTCAGCTGACGAGAAATGTGCCCTGGAGAAGAAAACGGGAGATTGTGGTGGTAATAGGGGGTGGAGAGCAATGAGGAGAGAGAGAGAGAGAGAGGAAAGTAATGTTTGTTTGCTCCTTATAGTGATGAATTGATATAAGGTAACAGAGATTGTGGTGGTGGTGGTGATTGTGATGGTGGTGGTGCCTGTAATGATGGTGGTTTGCCCCAGTTTTAGTACCAGCTGTGATAGTGGTGGCATTGGTTGACCGCGGCTGGTAAGGACGCGGGTTTAGATCGCAGCTCGCGGAGGAAAGTAACATGAGGGATTGATGCAGGATAAATGTTTTCACAGCGGATCCCATCAGACCATGAAATCACCCTTTCATATGACAGTAAAGACAGTTCCCCCTCCACACACACACACACACACACACACACACACACACACACACACACACACACACACACACACACACACACACACACACACACACACACACTCGCTGGTGCAGTGGTAACGTTCTCGCTTGCCATCTGGTAGACGGGAGTTCGCGCCTCGCTCAGGTTGCGAAAAGTTTCACTGACGAAGTGGGTGGTTACTGTCCCCCTTGAGCAAGGGGACGGGTGTGTGCGTGTGTGAAGGTCACAGCCTTGCCCTTAGATCGGACTATATGAGCTCTCAGCTCCCTTCCGGGAGGGTAAAAGCTGACGATCACGACCATCAAGTGATCCTGACCGACCCGGTGAATTACACACACACACTTCATTTATTCAGTCGCCTCATTTACATACTCTCCTTTATACACAGTTCATTTCTTCTCACTAACTTACACAAACTCTCATTTCTTTTCATTTCCTTCCTCTTCATATTCCCTTTTCCTACCCTTTCTGTTACACATTTCTCTCCTACCTCCATCCCTTTCACACTTTCTTAACTGTTCTCGCGATATTCCACTCTCCCAGCATTCTGTATATGTCTGCCTAACATATTTTCCGCTAAACTACTCCCTTCCATACATACCCTCACCTTTCATCTACGTACTATCCTTTCACCAAACGCTTACATTCTCCACTTGCATTTCATAGCATTCTTTCCCCTCTTTCCAATAAACTTCCCTTTCACCCCGCCCCTACCTTTCCTCAAGATACCCTTCCCTCCCTCCCTTTAACATGATTACCGTCTTTCCTTCTTCCTCTTTCTTCACCCCTTCCCTGCATGTTGCCCAATTGTTCCCTCTCACCTCCTTCCCTTTTATACATTTCTCCTTTCTTTGCACCATTCTCCGCATCTGCCCCCTTTCTATCCCTCCCATGCTTATTTATCTCTTACCTCCTCTCATCCTTCCTTTCTCGAGCAATCCTCATCATCCAACACCACCCCCTTCGCTTGCATTCTTCCCCACTCTTCCCATTTACTCCCTCATTCATATATGCTTACATACTCACCGTCATACACACACACACGTTTTCTATACGCTTCCTCATTCTTCTTTTATACATACACCCCTCTCTTACATGCTTTCTCACCCTTCCCTTGTACGCACACTCTCCTGTCTTATACGCTTACACACTCATACACATTCCTGTCTTACACACTTCCTCACTCTTCCCTTATACTCACAGACACTTCTTCACCCTTCTGTTATACACACACTTCTTTCTGACACACTTCTTCACTACTCCCTCGTAATACATACCCCTTTCTTACATGTCTCCTCTCTCTTCCCCAGTCCACTCTCACCTCTTCCTTACTCACCACTCCCCTTTCACCAACCCACCACTCTCTCTCCCCTGCTCGCTCCGTCCCTGCCACCCTACCCCTTCCCCTTCGAACAGGTGTTAACAAATACGTAGAGCAGGGACATATTACCTACCAGTGATGAACTCTGACAGGCTCGTATATCCACAGTGTTCAAAGAGAGAGAGAGAGAGAGTGTGTGTGTGTGTGTGTGTGTGTGTGTGTGTGTGTGTGTGTGTGTGTGTGTGTGTGTGTGTGTGTGTGTGCG
The DNA here is from genome assembly GCF_032717465.1 of Coenobita brevimanus. Classification (NCBI taxonomy): domain Eukaryota; kingdom Metazoa; phylum Arthropoda; class Malacostraca; order Decapoda; family Coenobitidae; genus Coenobita; species Coenobita brevimanus. The sequence goes on along the minus strand of NC_136996.1, from coordinate 4,679,972 downwards.
CGTGTGTGTGTGTGTGTGTGTGTGTGTGTGTGTGTGAGAGATGCATAAATATGGAGACCCCAAATACGGTTCTTACTGAGTGAATAGTTTGCAATATTTATAGTAACAGAGACTTACCCTCCATTTACAGAAGTTTAAGAATGGGAAATGAAAGCAGAAGCGCTCCTCCATTCACAAAACCCTCCGACATAGAGCCACACAGAATGATAATCGAAACAATTATCTACAGGACTGTGAAGAGTGATGGAAATTTATCAGAAGTGTTGGAATTAGTACTGAAAATGTTACTTGTTGATGCGTAACTAGCTGGTGCTGGGACTTGGTTGAGCCCCCAATCCAAAGAAACCATGACCAGTACCATGGTTAGCCAAATTATTGAAATGCCTTAAGAGCAAACATGGCGATTTTTCATTAAGTGATTGATCGGTTTACAGTTCTCGTTTATGATGCGATTACTAGTTTTACTTCGTTTTGCGAAAGAGACAACCAGAGAGGAAAGAGGGTGAGGGAACTACTGCCAAAGGTGAGAAGGGGCCATGGAGGAGAGAGAGGGGAGGGGGTGGAGGGGAGAGGGAGGGAACTGGGCCTGTGATGTATGAGGCACGTCCCTTACCTCAGAGTCTTGTATTGAGTGACGGGGCAGTGGGCGATATCTCAGCTTCGAGGGTGACGGATGGCGGCGGCTGAACTGTGCCCTCAAGTGTCTAGGGTTGTTGGCCTGCGGAGAGAGTTACATAGTTACACAAGGCAATACAGCTACACAAACCACGCTAAACTCATGGTCCCAGTAAAGGTAATCCTGTATTGAGTAAAGAACACTAAAGTAAAATGCTCTCCCCCACTTTCCAGATCCTTCGACAATCTGTCCTTAGGAAATTAGTAAAAGTGACACGTTCTTTTGGGTATCAACACTTGGAAGTAAACGTAAGGAAGCATAAGCAAGATACCTTCATGGAATTAGCAAGCAATAAAAAAATGTGTATCTCAAGAAAAGCCTTATTTTCTTGGTCAGGCATCAAGTCTCAGAAAATATTCCAGTTCATCACGGAGAAGGGCGTACTTGAGAGTGAGAGAGTAAGTTTGCATGAGCCTGCCTACCTCCCCGCCCTTCCCCAACTCCCTCTTTCACACCCACATCTCCTCTGGCGTGGGAGCGGAGGCGGCAATCTGATGTTCGTCATGGTTTATCGCGAATCTTCCAATTTCTTTCGTGAACTGAATTTCCTCGTAAAAAAAAGGCCGCGTGGATGCGTATTATGATAACAGTTTGGACAGATTTCTTGGCCACGCAGACCGGCGGACCCAAGGCGTGTAGTACAGTAATGGTGTGTGTGTGTGTGTGTGTGTGTGTGTGTGTGTGTGTGTGTGTGTGTGTGTGTGTGTGTGTGTGTGTGTGTGTTAAATCAAGTACGATGTGAGAGATCTTAACCCTATTTAACCTAGCGATAAACTATAAATATCACTACTGTACTGTAGCTGTATCCTAATTGTAAGTCTCCCTATTGACTGCAGAACAAGCCATAGCCAGAAATAAATCGCTAAGGAAAAGATGCCAGGGAGCTTTCTTAACCTATGAGAATATGAGGCCTAGAATACAGCCCTATATTTTTAGCTTCAACAGAGACCCAACCTGAGTGAGGAAGTTAAAAGCATTCCTGTGTGATGTCCGGGCAAGTCATAATTGAGATATGTATTCTTATCATCATCTCTGGACGCCAACAATGCAAGGTACGGCCATCTGATGACGTGCAGGAAATGCCATCTCGAGCCCCGACAGCAAATCTATAATGTACGGCACTGTCATTGTTTCAAAAGCACACACTGCTTAAAGGTAATAGTGAATCTTAACTGGACTGTGAACTTAGTATAACGTACAGTATTGCATTGTCGAGGATAATAGTGTCTTCTTATCCCTGCTCTCTTGCTTAGTTTTACATTTTTATTTATTTTTTATTTATTTATTTTTTTTACGAGGGAGGGAGAAAACAGTACTGCAGGTCTCTTTAAAGTGAATTTATTAACACATTATTTGCTGTGGACGTAGACAGTGTTTATATCTGCCAAGAATGTTGCTTGTTTGGCTTACTGTGTCTGTCTGCCTGTCTGTCTGTCTACAATATTCTGGGAATAATATTGGATGAAACTGCACCATATTAGAGATAGTCTTTGTGAACCATAAAAGAAACGAGTTATTAAATTTGGGGTAAAAATGTAAAAGTCACAGGCCAAAGTCAGTCATGAAAAAATGAAAGGGAGGAATGGTGTTGCCTTGACAGAGGTATACGCTATATGGGTGATCTTCCTTATAAATGTAAAGTACAGAAAATATTTATGAGGAATTTTCGTTAAAGTGAGGTTTCAATCATGCAAGTGTGTACCTGACCATCTTTTTACTGAAACAAAATTGTTCAGTTTGCTTTGTTCATTCTTACTGAGGAGAAAGTGAAGACATAACGCTTGGGAAAGATATTCAAGTATTGGTGAGAGCGTGAGGCGGAGGAATGATGTGAAGGGATAGCATCGTTGGGCATCACGACCACCTCACACCTACAAGGCTCTCCCCTCCCCCTCCACCCAGCCTCTTCCGTCACACACCTACACTCTCCAATCCCCCACCACCCCCTACTCCCCTCTCCACCCTCCCGTCACATCCTACCCAAACTCGAGGCAAGCTTAACCCCTTTAGTGCGATGACTTTTTCAATCCCTTTCCTCACACTATTTCGACCACCTGACATACCCTCTTTCCCCTCCCCTCACATTTTTCGTGCTCAAGAAAACTCTATCACTTCGAGGACGTCTTTTTGTAGTTTACTTTTGCTGCCTTCAGACGGTTTTACTCATCCTGGGAGAGACCTTTCGATCACCAACCTTTACCCTTCCCCCCATCCCTCTTCTCGCTCGCTATCCGTTCTCAAAGAAGCCTTAACTCCACAGTGAGGATGTGTGTCGTTTCTGTTGTTACCGTCAAATGTCAAACTCGTCTTGGAGAGCTTTTCTACTGTCTCACAAGACGCATTAACCCCTTCACTACGGGAAGGGAGGCAGGTGCCGGTAGTGTATTGGTTAGCACGTCTAACATGCAGCTAGAAGAACCTGAGATCAACTCTTGGACAAAATTAACTTCCTCCCTTAACCGTGTTCACCCAGCAGTACAGTTAGGGACCTGAGCGTAACATCGACTATTGCAACTCGTATCCTGGGGTCTGACTGGCACATAGTAAAATTTGACTGCCTGTTTTAATGATCCTCTTGCTGTTGATAGTCGGTGCTGTATATCTAATCCCTCCTCTTATTCCCTTCACTTCGACGACATGGTTTTATATTCTATTCTTTCTGTCATAAGGCGGCTCTACTAAGGAGGAAATTTCGAGCTGGAGGATTTGCATGTAACCTTCATGAAATCCACTACTATGATGGCGTCTCTTTTTCTGCCTATTCTTTCTACCTTGAGACGGCTTTACACAATTTTTTTAGTGGCTTTTTGAACTGGTTTTGGATACAGCCTTCACGAACCCCATCCCTATTAACTTACTCTCCTAAACTGAAGTACATTGAAGGGAGTAATCAACATATTCTTGCTCTCCCGACCTCAAACTATCAATCAGACAGCAAACATTAAGCTCTTCCTCACCTCCAGCTTTTGTTATCATAAAAAGCCTCTAGATCTAACATTCCAACCAAAGCGACATTATATTTAACTTTTTTTCTATGTAGCCCTTGAGGAGAAACATGTTTAGTCTCAGCGCTTAGTTGGATTAAGGAAAATAAACATCCAGCATTAGTTTGTCCTTTATTTACATCAAACAAAAAAACAAGAGCTGAAACTTCTAGAAATACAGATATCAATGTTTATTTATTTATTTTTGTATTTCATTTTTTTTATTTCTTTTATTTATTTATTTTTTTTTTGGTGTGTATCCAGCGACCAACAGCATTCTCTACGTCTGTTCCTGTTAACGTCCAACAAAGCAACAAGATCTTAAATTCCTACAGAGACAACTAATATTTACTCTTTTTCTCTGTAGTCAGTAATTAGCGCTATTCTTCGTGTCTGCTTTCCTCAACATCCAGCAAAATCAAGACTCAGTAGCCTCCACAATTTTGGCTTAAATTAGCGTCAAATAATTCTACATGATCCAAAACTCACACCAGCAAAGCAATTTTGATTTTTTTCACTGTCACCAAAAACCAAAAATAGTCTTTGCTTCAGCTCATTAACATATAGCAAAAGAAAAAATCAGTATAGCATTGATTTCCGGCTTTTATTAACATCAGATAAAACAATAAGACCTGAAACTCGCAACAAGAAAATTCTGAAGCTTTTTTTTTTTTCTTTTTATATATTTTTTTCCCCTCAGTGAAGTCAGCAACCACCAGCATTCTTGGTCCCAGCTTCCCGTCCACCGCCTTGTCTAGCCAGCCTGTACGTATGAATGAGGGCTAATTGTGGGGGTTTGTGGGTGAGGCGCTGGCTTGTCAGGGTAGTGTAGGTCCCCCTCCACTCCTCCCTTCTTCTTCCTCTTGCCCCGTCTTCAGTCCTCCCCCCACAGCCATCCCTCAGCCTCCTCGCTTCTTCTTCTTCCCCTGTCCCTGTCTCCAGTCCCCCACACCCAACCCACAACCTCCCAGTCTCATCTGTTTCTTCGCCTGCCTCTCAGCCCCCCACCTTTTCCCTCACTTCCCTACCCATTTCCAGAACCCTTCACCCCGTAACTCAGCTCCCCTTAACCCCCTCTCCATTCCCTCTCAACCCCTCCCCCACCTGTCAACTCCTAGCCCTTCCCAAGACCCCCTACTTATTCCCACAACTCTCCTTCCGAAGGTGAGAAGCTCCCTCCCTCCCTCCCAACCCTCAGCTGTCTCCATCTCTCAGTTCCTCCCTCCCTTCCTCCCCCCGTTCCTCCCCCTCAACTCCTCCTTCTCACCCCCCACTCCTCCACGTCACCCCCACCCCTTCCACCTGTCCCCTTCCTCGGACGCGTGTGAGGAGAGTTAATTGCGGAACATTTGACCAAGACAGGATGATCGGTGGTCCTGTTCGTCCTGCATCGCGCCTTTTCCAGACGCCGGTAAACAAATCAATTCTTTTCGCAGGTTCAGTTGTGGGAAAGAGTTTGCCTACATTTGCTCTGCATCTATTCACATTTAGGGTATGTCTGTCACTTCCCTTCCTGACATATTAAAGAGGATATGGGCAGCCTTCCTCTGCTTTGGAATATTAGCCAGCAAAGGGAAATGAGACGCAGGAGGGGTGAAATATTAGTTGAAGTCTTGTCCCACTTTGTACTAGCAGGATTGGCAGGAATCAGTTCTATAGCCCCTCGTAAGGTGGAGTAAAGCACAAAACAATATATTCTCACCCATGCGTTGGTAGGGTTATTTTTTTATTTATTTATTTTTTTTTTACATTTTGACTCCCTCGATTTGTCTTGCACAGAATAAATCAGTTTATGAGATTTTTTGAGCTGGAAAGGCCTGACAGGGTATTCTTCAGATCCTTTACTGCATGGATGCTTTATGAAGCTGAGTAAAATCGTCTGCCAGCATCAATATTCGTCCGGTAACAGCAGGAATTATTTTGAAAAAATACGTTCTCGGGTTGAATGCTTTAACTATCCATCTCTTGCCTGACGCTTCATCTCGAGAGGCCATACGAAGAGCCCACAACAATATGTTCCACGTAAGCGTCTCATGGTTTAGTTACAAGCTGTACATATATATATATATATATATATATATATATATATATATATATATATATATATATATATATATATATATATATATATATATATATATATATATATATATATATATCCATCCATCCCTCATCTAATCCTACATTGCCCCATGAGGAGCGTAGGAGCCCGGGGCTAGGCAGTTGGTCCCTATATTTAAGATGAGAGTGACCGGCCTCACTCATCCCTGAGTGGCATTACATGAGCAATCAACCCCAACCATCCCTTGGATATAAACCTTCACCGGCTCAATCCGATTGGAGCTCAATAATTACCCACTAAACCACCAGGCGCCATAATTTGGTTATATGGTTACCACCCAGCGTAGTAAATGGTTTCCTGGTGTACAGGAAACCATTTGGCTTGTCACTCAGTGTAGAGTCACCCACAGGCTGAAGGAAGTGGAAAGAATGAAGGAAAGAAAGACAGAAGAGGGAGTGTAAAGTCACCCGTAGGCAGAAGGACAAGGAAAGAATGAAGGAAAGAAAGACAGAAGAGAATGGAAGGAAAGAAGGATGGAGAGGAAAGGGCAGACACCCGAGAGCAGCACTACATCGAGTGAGTGGATGGTGAGTGCCCCCACCTACCACAATATATATATATATATATATATATATATATATATATATATATATATATATATATATATATATATATATATATATATATATATATAAACGTATCCCCTCCCTGCTGTTGTACCAGCAACACAGTAGTCCCCCAGCAGTGTCGGCGCCGAGCAGAAGCGTGACCTCCGACAGGGGTCACTTGGCTCGCATTCTATATTACGAGAAGGCACGGCACGCCCTACACTCCCCTCCTTCCTTGCCGCCCTGTCATCGGACTCGCCCAGTCGCATCTCCCTGCCAGCCTCCCTTCCTGCACCTACCGCCCTACCCACCTTATAATCACTTTTGCCTTGCTGCATTTATAGCATCATCCTATCATCCTCATTCACTCCTTTCCCCCTCGTCTCACCCTCCCATCTTCCCTGTTCTGCAGCTTTATATGTTCCACCCTCCCGCATTCCCACCTCTGCAACCCTGCCATTTTGTGTCATCTCTGCTGTGTTTTTAGCACGACCCTACTTTCCTTGTCATCCTCCCCTCCTCCCTGCCCTGCTGCAAAGCCCAGTCCTCTGTTCGTCTCCACCTACTGTCCTTCACACACATCACCCTGCCATCCTCTCTACCTTCCTCTCGCATCACCCTGTACCCTTCCCGGCTCTGCCATTCTTTACACCTCGCTACTCTCCCACCCTGCTCTGCTACCTTCCTTGCCTCACCTTTCCACCCTCCATACTTCACCTCCTACACTCCCTGCCTCACCCTCCTATCCTCCCTGCCTCACTCCACTAACTTTACCTGCCACACTCTGCCACCCCTTGTCTTACCCTGCCACCCTCTGTGCCTCACCCCACCAACCCAACCTCTTTCACTTTGCCGCTTTCTGTCTGACCATACCATCCTCCCTGTCTCACCTTACTACCCATCCTGCCTCTCCCCAACGCCAAGCCTGCCTCACCCCCTCACCCTTTCTGTCTCACCTAACCATCCACCCAACCACACTCCACCACCCTCCCTGCCGCACCCAACTACACATCCTGCCTCTCCCCACCACCCACCCTGCCTCACCCAACCATCCACCCGACCACATCCCACCACCTTTATTGCCTCACCCAACCACTCATCTTGCCTCACCTCACCACCTTCTCTGCCTCACCCCACCATCCTCCTTGTCTTTCCCAAATATCCACCCTGCCTCGCCCAGCCAACATCTTGGTCTCATCCTGTCAACCCGGAATATATTCTTAGGTTTCCCTGTCTTCCTACCCCTGCTCACGCCCTCCCGCTGTCATGTCCCTATTCCTTGCAGTACTGTCACTTCTGTATGCTCCTGTCATCCTTCTGGGTATATGTTAAACTGATGCGCCTTATGCTCCTTGGTCTCTTCACCTTCACTTGTCCTTCTTGTTCCACTCTCCGTAAATGCTCTTCCTTATTTCCTGATGCTCATTCCTGATTCACGCTGCCTAATCCTCATTTTTCTGCTCCATGTTTCGTTACGTTTCTAGATCTTTTCCTTTTTCTTAGTGCTCCAAGCTCCTTTGTTGTTCCACGCTTCTTTACGTTTCTTTCATTCAGTCATGCCCCTTATGTTCGACATTCCACACACCGTCATGCTCCACGGTCCGGTCCACCCATTCTTATTCTCCCTGACTTTTTTCTGGCTCTCCCTCCTTTTACCAGGCTACCAGAACATCACCTTGCTCCTCTTGCTGTCCACTTAACCTTTTAGACACGCTTCCTAATTTCTGTCATGTTCTTGACTTTATAATGCTCTAAGATCTTTGGTATAAATGTCCACTCATCTTCCACACTAGCATACCTATCTTCCTCCTTCCACATCCATGATCTCTTCCATCCCTATTTTTATCCATCAAATACTACCCCTGCTCCACTTCCTTCCATCCATACTTTACCCCAGCCACACTCTGCTACCGCTCCTCACCCTCCTTCACCATTTCCCTTTTCCACCCTTACCTTCCTCAATCTTCTTCCTTCCCAGCCCTTTTCTTGCGACACTTTCCTCTTCCTCACTCTTCTCCACCCCCACTCTCGTTCACCCCAACCTCAACCCTCCTCCATCCACACTTTCCTCCACCATTCCCACCCTCCCTCACCCACTCTCTTCTCCACCTCTGCTCCCACCCTTCTCCACCCCTAACCCCCTCTTTACTTTAGCCTAATACTCGTTGCCACCGCCTTCCACCACCCGAACCTCACCATCTGCCACCCTCACCCACTTCCATCCCACCCATTTCTAAACCCACCCTCCTCCACCCCCACCTTCCTCCATTCCATCCTTCTCCATTCCCACTTTCCTCCACCTTACTCTTCCCCCCTCCCCAAAACTCTCTTCCGCTCCAACCTTCCACTCGCACTCTCCACCTCCACTCTCCTCCGACCCAGTCTTCCTCCATCCTCACCTCTCTCCATGCCAATATTCCACCGCCATCGTCGACTTACAACCCCACTCTCTTCTACTTTCATCTCCTTCACCTCAGTCTCCCTTTTTATTGTAAGGGTTATTATTAATCTTTTAAGTCTGCTGGCGATATGAAGAGAGAATTGCATGAAAAATTAAAACATGCATTTTTTTTCCAGTAGGGTTCGGTAAAAATGTGTGTGTGTGTGTGTGTGTGTGTGTGTGTGTGTGTGTGTGTGTGTGTGTGTGTGTGTGTGTGTGTGTGTGTGTGTGTGCGTGTGTGTGTGTAGATGTAGTACCAGGTGTGTCGTGTTTTATGTGTTTGTGTGTTGCTACATTGATGATAGATACCTCAGATATTTTCTCCTTCAGTGGAAACAACACTGTCTGGAACCTCACTCAAATATAACAGTAATTAAGTGTGTAAGGAAAGGTAAGAGGGTCCAGGCCAGGAGGAGAGAAAAAAGAAAGTCCTGACCCTCGCTTCTTAGAAAGGCCAGTTTTTTGTGGTTATCAATATGCCATTAACCCAATTTTTTGTGCGGTAAAAAACAATAATGAAAATAATTTCTCATAATCTACTACGTGACCCTTACTCCGTCATCTGTAAGCATAAACTGAGAAAAAAAAAAAAAAAAGAATAAAGAAAATATGAAACTGACGAAGTGTAAACCTAAAGGACTTTGATCTCGTAAAAAAAAAAAAAAAAAAAAAAATTGTTTAGTTGATTGTAGTAAGTAGAGGGGAGAACATGTAAGATTCAGAGCAAGGATATCTACCCAGCTGTATTCGGTGATGCTGATGGTGTGAGAGAGAAGGAGGAAATGCCGCTGGTTATTAAAAACGTATTAGTCACTACATGCCAGACTGCTGACAATCTTGGTGCTGTACAAAATGCTGACAAATGCTGGAAAGTTAGCTACTGAGACCAAATAAAAGGTGTCGAGGTAGCAGACAAGAGGAGAACACACCAGTTTTCGTACAAGAACCTTCAGCTTGGTGTACTCCTTAGATACCGGCCAGAGCCAACTGCTATCTACACTTACAACCATCTCTCATTATAACTCGACGCCTATTGCCAGAAACGAGAGAAGTCCATATTGCTTTTCTTTTGGCGCCATCCTGACTCCTGTAAAAGATCCGAAGGGGAAGAGCCCCTGGAAAATTTCTCGCGATTAGCACAAGGTCTAATGATGCCCGGTCACCCCACGTAAGATGTAATCCTCTGTACCACGTCATTATACGTCAGAGACCATGGAGGTAACATCTCCCCCACCCGAAACCTAGGAACTGCAGTGGAGAACCATAATACACCGAAACGCAGAGTGGTAGCCTCTTCATCTTTTGTTACATACTGAGGTAGAAACGTTTGTTAATTACCATCATTTATCGGGATTCAGTGTTTCATCTCATCCACTCCAAGACCAGAGACCCCAACAGCTAACTCTCCTGTACATAGGCATTGAATGATAGCTTCGTCGTCCGTTTTCATAGTATGCTGGGTTGGAGATGCCCCAGGGTCACCTTCCTGTCAGTGAAAACATATTGATACATCTCACCCACCCTAGGTTTAAGGGTCTGAGCAGAGAATCCTAATGTGCGGGAGTGCGGAGTCTTCTTTTCCGTTGTTGTTAAGCTGGATACACCTCACTGTCGCCCTCTGGTATCGGGAGACGTGAAGTAATGCATTTTGTTTGTCCTTTGACACTGAGCTGGGAGCATTCTGCAGAGTCGAGTTGTCCCATTACCCTATTTGCTTTACGGAGGAATGAGTTGTTTGTTTCACGGCCCTCAAAGACTCCCCTCGCCATGTATATTACATTAACCTCGTATATTTCCCGGTCGCTCCCAGGAGCTGAACAAAAAACGCCTCTGTCACTGAGTTACTGATGTACGTCAGCAGGCCTGGTGCCCGATAGCATACGCCAGCTCATTTTCTCTTACTGCAGGATTCAACTCTGTCTGCGGGAGCTTGGGAGTTGTCAAACGTCTGAGCTTGTGCAGGCCAGAGAGTTGCCAGGCGCCACTGGATTTTTCGTTTGGTCGTGTTTTTCTGAGTGTCTAGCAGCAAATAGCTGGGCTGTTTTTGCTTCGTATTATTTCGTCAGTAAAGCTACGAAACTATAATTTGTCCCACGGTATAAAATTCACTGCAGTCCTTTCTGAAGTATAATAATTACCAGAATCCATTGCTGGATTTAATATATCACTATCTACTGTTCAGTGTAAATTATTATAAAGAGAAATTTAATTGAAAGTTAATACATTATTCAGAGTATAATATTAACCTTACTGCATCATAAGGTAAATTTTTAATTGTGATCCGTCCTGAGGAACAGCATTCAGCAGTAACTGGAAAGTACCCAGTGAAATCCAGTTTAAACAGAATATTCAGTGTAATCCTTATACCAAGATACCAGATCGCTGCAATTCGTCTTGTCAAACCAAGAAATCCCCACAGACTCGTTTTTGCCCTGGTTTAGGCACTCTCACATTTCACATTCACTCCTGGTCACTCACATAAAGAATGGCCAGATCCAAAAATGCCGAGCAAACCGTGTTCTTTAGGCGCATTTGCTCAACAAACACTCGGCTGTCGAAAGTACACCGGCCCCGCCCTCGCATAAATCCTCCTCCTCCTCCTACCTTCCTCTTCGACCGAGTTAGTCCCGTGCCGAAGCCTCTCTCCCCTCCCCTTTCACCATCCTCCTCCCCACCTCCCATCCCTGCCCGTCATTCCCCCTCCCCTCCTCTCCCCTTTCCCTCTTTCTCACTCCTGGAGACATGCCGAAGTGGGTTCTTGCCCTGAACTGACAGATTCCCTAACAAGCCTGACTTTGGAGAATCTGGGAACGGGAAGACCGCCATCCTTCACTTATTTTTAACTTTATTTCTATATCATTAGCTCATCCAGAACTTATTTATTATAGCTGAATTATGCTACGCTTCTGATTATTTTTATTCTGCATTTTTTACCCTCCACCTGACAAAGTCAATGGAGGGAGTTGTTATCACTGGGATCAATAGGTGTCCGTCCGCAGAGCTGGGCAGCAGGGCGGCTGGCAGGTCGTATATTTCGTTTCCGGGCCAGAGCTCAGAAAGTATTCATCAAATAGTCATGAAATTTCACGTAGGTATGTGTCTTATAGTGAACTGGTGCCTTTTGATAGGTAGAATGCTCTGCCTTAAGTACATTTTTTTTTTTTTTTAAATAATGAAAAAGTAAAACAAATAATTTTTCCGGGGATTTTAGTGCGACCTGTGTGGAGAATCTGAGAGGCCCAGGTCATTGTGACCTCAAGCCGTTCTCTTTACGCCCACCTTTAAAAGAAAAGATTGTGGACGGAGAGTGAGGGCTGTTATGCGCTAGATTAGGTGTTCAGGGAAGTTGGAGGGGGGGGTATGGGCTTGTTCAGGTGGGGGGTTGCAACGGTTTAATGTTGCCTGTGATTCTCATTTAATATACTCTAACACTGATATTGTAATAGACTACCAGTATTATTGTATTTTTTAATCCTTGCTACAGATAAAGAGTTCATACATAATTTATTCTCACTTCTGTCTGTTTAGTATTGAGTTTTAAAAATTCTGATAGCTTGTTATTTCTTATGGGATACACCATCCACTTGAGTAACAAATTTTGCTGATTTGTCCCACTGGTTGCATCACACCTTCCTGGCTTGATGGATAATGACAAACGATTTCCTGTGAACAGAAATTTCAAGCAGCAAAAATGTTAAAAGCTGTCAAGAATAAGGTTTTTACCGAGCATTCTTATCCTCATATCTTATCTCAGCTTACGACGGATGATTTTATTCTACATACAACAGGCGATTTTATTCAATCATACAGTATATACTCCCGCAGCCAAAGGGTTAAGAAACCTTGGAGGCGACCACACCAGACCAAAGACCTATCACCAATGAGTCTTAGGACCATATTTTCGTCGGGTACGGAGGCTCCTTAACACCTCATCCTTAACGATTTATTTTCCAAACTACCCATTAAGATCCCGTGGTTAGCTATGTTTTCTTAATATCGACATTGACTGCATGAGTATCACACAAGAATACAGTAACGGAGCAGAATCGGTAAGGAAAAGATGTTAGTGGGCTTCCTAACCGTAAGGGTCACCCAAGACAACGAAGCTAATACACTCCATGAGAACCGTCGTACCAAGCCATTGACAGGCCACATTATCCCCAAAAGTTATCACGTTTTACCACATCGAAGCAGATAGGCAGGACCATGTACCCACCCTGATTCCAAATGGTGGTCGTAATATACCACAGAAGCCACCAAACCACACCACCAGTCACACCGGATCACAGCAGTAGTCAAACTTGATCAAGGAGATAGTTACTCCACCGAATGCAGTCACACTGACCCACAACCACGGGAGCTTTGGATCACAGTGGAAGCAAACCAGACTACCCAACACACCCTGGCTGAAGCAGGCAACAACATCCACAGCGAATAACGGAGACAGCCACACCAGAGGACACAAATAATAAAAGCCAAGAGAGTCCAGGGCAGAGAAGAAAAACTGCACACTCACAAGCATCACCACTTGAAACTCTTAGACATCCTCAGGTAAACAGAGACCAGAACAGCCACGCTAGATTTCCACATATTATCACACTATTTCACAGACACCTGCACTGAAACACCTTGCAAGGCCACAGAATTCTTTGCAATAGAGCACAAAAACAGCCGAAGTAGACCAGCGGCCCAAAACAGCCACCCCTCATCTACATCGACACCTGTACCGAAACACAGAGCAAAACTTTAACTGAAACCGGCCCACAGGATCCGTCATATGAAAACATCTGCTCTAACACAATCGAAGTAGATCAGGTACCAAATCAGCCACACCCAGTCTCCAGGACCATCAACATCAGACCACCAGAGGCACTTACACCAGACCAAGACACTAAAACCAGACCTTAGTTTCCTCCACACAAGAATATAAAGACAACAGAGTAGACCGCAGACCAACACCATATCCCCAGAAATACTTATCACCAGAAAACCAAAGGCACTCACACAAGACCAGTGCAAAAACAGACCACCCCATAACTCTTCACAGATCACAAAGACAATCAAGACAACCACATCCTCGATCACAACAAAAACAAGAAGAAAGAGGAGATGGGAACAGAAAGAGGGGCCAAACAAATCCCTAAAACACCCACACCAGACCACAAATCGAAGCCCTGGAAACAGACCACAATATCCGTCACAAGAGACCATGGACTAACACAGATGAAGTAAATCTCAGACCAAAACAACTACACCAAACCTCCAGAGACACCTACACCAGACCACAATGCAAACCCCTAATATTAGACCACAGAATCTGCTACCAGAGACCAAAAAGGCACCAAAATAGACCACAGACTACGACAACTACCCTCCAGACCCCCACAGACATTTACGTCAGACCACAGATACCCACAACAGACATACACCAGACCACAGTGCAACACCCACACATGGAAGCACAAAGACAACAAAATACACCACACATCGGCTGCCACACAACAAAAACAGGAAGAGAGGAGAGAGAGGGAAGAGGGTCTAGCAAAGCTCCAGGGACACTTACACCAGACCACAACCCAAGACCCGAGAACCAGACCACAGGTAGCTCCATGCGAGGGAAGTGTAAGTCAACTGAAGCAGTCCACAAGCTAATATAACCACACTAAATCCCTTAAAATATAGACACCGAACTAGCAGACACACACCAGACCAACGTGCAGAGCCGGAACACCACAAAATCCGACTCAGGAGACCACAAAATCAGCAAAAATACACCACGGTTTAAGACACCCACACCAAAACACCAAACACACACACCTCCACCAGACCACAGATACTTACACCGCACATAAACCAGATCACAGTGCTAATCCAGAACGCCACAGAATCCTACACACGAAAGTACAGAGACAGGCAAGGTAGAACACACAACAAAACACCTAGCTACATCAGACCTCCAGAGATACCTGCACCAGACCACAATGCAGGACCCTACAACCAGACCACAATATCCGCGACAGGAGAACACAAAGACAACCAGAGTAGACCACAAACCGAGACAACCACGCCGGCAGCCACACAACAAAAGCAGGAAGAGGTAGGGAGGGAAGGAGGGAGGGGAGACGAGAGAGGGTCAGGCGACAAAAAGTGGCGGCGCTACTGAAAGGGGCCCCCCTCGCAGGAATATTGAAACCCTCTGGACTCACGCTCGCCGACAATTAAGCTAATGATCGCCCTGGCCTGTAAAGAAGCTGTAATTTGTCATACATTTATTCCCCGGTAATAGCAGTGTGGTGGACGCGATATAAGAGCTCCTTATGTTCCCCCCCCCTCTTCTTGTTCTTCTCCTTTTTCTTCCTCGTACCTGCTCTAGAGGAGTCATATTCATAAGATTTCTTGAGCTTGCTAGTTGTGTTTGAGACATAATAAAAGGCATACATTTACTAGATACTTCTCAGCCAGACTAAAATGCAAAGTAAACTGTGTATTAGGCTGCATATTTATGATTTTTCTTGTATAAACACTCATGCTGTTTTAAATGCTTCACAACCACAATAGAATGGATATTAAATTGCATATGCAACTGCTGACCAATGCTTTTGTCCTCACTCGTACTGCTATCAAACACTTCACAACCGAACTAGAATTAACCTTAAGTTGTACATGAGACTGCTCTTAAACGCATTTAGCTTACTCATACAGGCACCAAACACTTCACAAACTAGAATCAATATGTCGTTTGTAAAACTGCTTGTTTAATGTTTTTATCTTTACTCATAGACCTACCAAACACTTCACACCCGAGCTTGAATGAATATTAATATGAAAAAGGCGGCCAAACACAATGACATCTGGAAAATATTTACCGTAAAAAAACAGGACCGGACTAAATGACTCATAGAAAACATTTAACTGTAATGGAAACTCATTATCGTCAGTAATGGATAAGTACCGTGCCTCGCTGCAGTGACATATTCTTGACTTTATTCTTGCTGTCTACTAATGATTCAGCTTAGGAGAGACTTTACGTACTGAGTGGATTAGATAATAACTTTAATTAATCCCTTTACCTCATCGATATCCTTCCTAGGTAAAAAGAAAAATGTCTGTAGCTACCTAAAACTATATAAAAAGGAGATTCTCGGTTTGAAGGGGTTAATATAGAAATTACAGCGCCACAAGAGGAGTTCCAAAAAAATTTTGAAATGCCATGGAGACTAAGTGAATTGTAGAAACAGACATCCTGACGATAATGAACCACGATGGATGCCAAGTTATCGAAAAAAAAAAAAAAATGACAACTCAGAACCATACGAGTAATGTATCGCCAGAACTGACCACATAAAAGTATATAGCCCTTTCGGAGACTTTTGTATAGACGGGATTATTTAAGATCCTTTATAGATACGTGGCCTGGTGATGCTGCGAGGTCCGGCGTGGTTCGATGACTTGGTGCGAGTGGCTATTAGTCCTTTTACGGGGAGTGTGATAAGATCTGGCGAGGGTGGCGGTGTCATCTTGTGGCGGTGTCATCTTTTCCTGGGCGTTTTGAGCCCTGTTTACCCTCGCGGCAGACTCTGGCACCCTCTGATGGAAGGAAGGGAGGAAGAAAGGAAGGAAGAAGGAGGGAAGAAGGAAGGGAGAAAGGAAGAAGGAAGGTAGGGGGGAGGGAAGGAAAGGGGGAAGGAAAGAAAGAAAGGACAACAGTAGTAGAAAGAGGAATATTCGTTGAGTCAATCCACGTTGCCCCTTACAAATAGCGAGTCGAAAAGACAAGGAAAAAAAGTAGAAAGAAGAAAGGAAGGAAGGGGAAAAAAAGAAAGAAACAGTGAAGGAAGTGGACACGAGAAGGAAGAATGAAAGACAGTGGAAGAAGGATGGAAGTAAGGAAAGATGGACTGGAAAAGATGAAGGAAGGAAGGAAGGTGGTGGACGAACAAAGAAAATGCGGTATGAGCCAGTGCATAATATTACCCTGTACGAATAGCGAGTCTATAAATTAACCTGCTCAGTAAAGTACCAGAGAGAGAGAAAGAGGTATGTGTCATTATCCTGTACTTTGTCTTTATCAACTGTTAATTCACCCATGGCCAATGCTGTTTGTGCTCTTGGATATTGAATTAGCCCCTTCAAACCGGTAATGTTTTTTTTGTAAGGTGTATTCTTGCTGTCTCTGGACGCTTTCATTCAGCTTAGGAGAGGCTTTTTTCTTTTGGAGGGGTTAAGTATAGCCTTCATTTACCCCTTCACTACAAGAGGTTCCCCAGGCTGACTAAAATTTTCGAAGAGAGCAAGAATAAAATAGGAAATTCGTTACCGGACTGAAGAGATTAAGACTTACATCAGGCGAGAAAAATCTGTCAGTGGCTAAAAACAAACCTGAGTAAATATGTCACTATTCATCGTACACATAGAGATTTAATGTAGGCTAACTTTATGAGATTTTGCTTAGCTAAGAGGGATCTTCATGGTTAAAGGTTAGAAAAACTATACCCTTTGTACTCTAACCTGGCCTAAAAATTGCAATCTTTCCATCTCGAATATTGAGTTACAGGAGAAGATTAACGGTAGAGTACGGTGCCAGTCACGAAGGAGTGCTATGTGGAATGGATGTAGAGCCGTACTGTTGTCTTTTTCTACCGTTAAGATAATAAGCTGCAAAATGACGAAAATCTGGGCCAGGTTAGAGTACACACAGTATAGTCCAGTACCCGCAAAAAATCACAGATGCCGGTTCACCTATAGTGGGGTTGAATTTAATTGGCAAAACTCTACCAATGCCACGATATGAATACTAAGGCCCTTATTCTCGTTGGGTAAGGAGGCTCCCTAGCACCTCCTCCTTAGCGGTTTATTTTCCAGACTGCTCATTAATATCCTCTTGTTTGCTTCTTATACTTTTTTAATGCCGACATAGAATGCATGAATAACACACAAGAATATAACAACGGAACAGAATCAGAAATAAACCGGTTAAGAAGTGGTGTTCCTATGCTTCCCAACCGCAGGAGAATACCACTCCAAGTCACGGTTGCACGAATTTCGAAGAGTTTAGTTAGGAGTTAGGGATGAGTCTCCTTGATTACTAGTGAAATTAACCCTACAGTTTTACTACATATGACCATGAACTCGGGTGGAAGGAGTTAGGGATCTCTGGGAGGTTACAACAGATGCGCTATAGGAAGTTTATTTAGGGTAACGGGACGATCATATTCATTTCAGAAAACCTAGTAATATGTTTGTGTCCAGTATTTTATCGAGGAGTTTAACCCTTTTTTATATTTTTTTTTTAAACAGTAATACGAAGGAATCTGATTAAGACTGCTATTTAGACCTTAACACTCGTAATTATATAACTAATAAATGTAAGGACTCCTGATGGTAAAATAAGATAAATTTGTTAATCAGGTTGTAGATATGCTTCAAGCAATTTGACAGAATTATAAACGAGAAAGAGATTTATGACGGAACAGAAAAATTTAATATGCCTTCTAGCTAGACTTTTGAGCACGTAAATATATAACTAATCGATAGAACCATGACAAGCTAAAAGTCGTCATGGAAATTAAGATGAAAATCTATTTGTCAATATGCTTAAGACTATTTGGAGAAAGCATAAACGAGACGAGAGATTTATGACCGAATGGGGAAGTGCATTATCCGCCAATTCTGCGTAATATCAGCATCAGCCAATTTACTCCTGTCGATAAATAGTAATTGGCTTCGTAAACAGTTTTCCTACCGCTCAGGCATGATGTAACAGCCAGACATGGAGAGTCATTTTGGAATTAGGTTTGTGTGTAAAGTCGTAACTACAACTCTTTTGCTTTGGTAAATTCAAGATGGAATATCGATTTGCCTTGAACTGTTTTGAGGTGGATGGCGTTCTTGTTCTTTTTTTTTTTTTTTATAATATCTAGGTGGGTTTATTTAACTTTGTGGAGACATTTAAAACTACAGGAGATAGACCTTTAATTAAGCTCTTCATTTCTGCATGTCCTTCCCAGCTGGTGGTAATGGGATCAGTACGAAAAAGAAGCCACCGTAATGAAATAGGTATCTTTCACCTTACAAAATGTTGCTGTATTTTCAGGGCACAGAATCATAACAAAGCAAACAGCATATTCCTTTGGCCTCATGGTTTGTGGAATTTCCAGTTACATTGTCGCGTCCTTATTCATTAAACTACGATGACGTCTCTTTCATTTCGGTCTTTATAACTCCAGATTATATTATTCAGCTGAGGGAAGACTTTTTAAACTGGAGGAGGTATATATATGTAGCCTTCATTAACCTTACTAGTCGTGGCTGAGTATCGTATTGAGTATCGGGTGGAGGTAAGAAGAATACAGTAAGAAATATGTCATTATAATGAAAGAGTTCAATCGATGATTCTTTAGGATTCATCGAACAAATATTATAGTACAGTATATATGGCAAAAGGCATCAAAGCAAAATGAAACTGAATCCCGGATATTTTAGCCTCTTTTGTGACATTTTCAGTAACTTGTCGAGAATTTAACAACTTCATTAAAACGACTTTGTGTGTGTGTGTGTGTGTGTGTGTGTGTGTGTGTGTGTGTGTGTGTGTGTGTGTGTGTGTGTGTGTTACCGCCCTAGTAATTTCTTCAGCCTCCATTCTTCAATACGAGAGGCTGCTCCTAAATAAAATAAAATGTCTGGATGTACAAAGGCGAAACTGAAGAAATGTAATCGTAATAAAGAGGTTAAACCACAGTGGCGAAGACCAGACATTTGTAAAGGATACTAACTGATGGGACAATATACCGACCCACCTGGAAAAAAGCCTGGTAGCTCGTTTTTAAGCCACTCCTTTCCCTGAATCCCCTTTTATCTGTGGTCGTTCTTTTGTGGCTTTGTTCGTGTTTCACCCTCGCTGTCTGTGGCCATGTTAGGTTGTTGCCTCTTTTTTAGCTATACTGAGGTGCTACTATGTGGTCCTCAGCCTGTCTCACCCTTTCCATGGTATTCTAATGTGTGCTTCTCCTGTGGCTCTCTGCCTATGTCTCACCCTTTTCGTCTGTGGCCATGCTAAGGTGTTTCTTTACGTGGCAGTCATTGTTTCATCCTCACTGTGTTCTTCCTCTGTGGCCGTCACCGTGTTTCACCCTCTCTTTTGTAGCCACACTGAGTGGTTTTCTTTGTGGCCTTACTGAGGTGTCTAGGGCCCTAATGAGATGTTTGTTTTCTTGCTCTCAGTGTATTTCACCCTTCCTGTGATTTTTTTTTTTTACCTCATCGTGTTTTATTCTTTCTGTGGTCTTTCGTAGCCTTCGGTGTGCTTTATGCTCTGTGTGTCCGTAATTTTCTAGTGGCCGTCACCGTGTTACCCTCTTTCTGTGGCCACAGTGACTGTTCTTCCTCTGTGGTCATCTCTGTTTCACTGTGTCTTTGGTCTTCTTTTGTATTTCTTTGGTGATCTTCCTCCTAAACCATCCCCTTTATTTGCGGTCATACTGAGCTGTTGCTGTTGCGGCCTTCACCATCCTTCCTTTTGTCGCCCGTCCTAGCTTGTTTGTAGCTTAGAGGTCCGTGGATGAATTACACCCATGTACTGAACTTGTGTTAATAGTGGAGATACAAGACTTTCGTCCCAAATTGGACCTGATCAGTTGTTCTTCACATTAAAAACTATCTATCCATCTATAGCCAGACGCCCTAATCCCGTATGGGGTGGCCATAAACAAATCGCCTCCATGTCGCCCTGTCCCCTGCCATTTCGCTTCCCTGTCCCAGCTTACACCCTCCTCTCTCATATACCCCTCTACTCCATCCCTCCATGTCATCCTCGGTCTCCCACTCCCTCTCCCCCCCCACCTCACACATACACTCTCCTAATTAGTCCGTCACATTAAAAATAATTTCACTATATGCGTGCAATTTATTTCATTAATATAATTTACCGTACGATGAAAGTGGTATCGATGGTCCGTATTCTCGATAGCATAGGTAACTCGGTAGCTTCTCTCTCTCTCTCTCTCTCTCTCTCTCTCTCTCTCTCTCTCTCTCTCTCTCTCTCTCTCTCTCTCTCTCTCTCTCTCTGTTTTGCGAGTTGTAAGATGCCTCCCTTTAATGACCTCATATTTATACTCACATCTTTTCACCCTTCAACACAAGAACTCTATATTCATCTTATCCTCGCCACCCCAGTGATATTTTTCAGGCTTAGGGAGACTGCACGAACTTGAAAAATGATATATATCCTTCATTACCCTCATTTACCAGACGTCTCCCCTCACTGAATGAAAAATCGTGTGTTCGGAGCAAGAATCTTGAATTTGACGCTCATTTATTTATTTATTTATTTATTTATTTTTTTTTTGGGGGGGGAACGGTTTGCGTGCTCCTGGCCTTAGTTTCCTTCTTCCTTGCATTAAAAAAAAGATGAAAATACGTCCTAGATCTGAAGGATTTATTGTTGTCATAGTTTCCGTCATTTACATACGAGATGAAATAAGATGAAATAAGGAAGAAACATCACCGAGGAAGAGATGTTTTGTGCCCGTGTTTATTATTCGTATCTTTTTTTTTTTTTTTTTTACTGGAATAGTTTGCATCAGAACAGGATATCAAAAAACTAACATACAAAAACAAATCGATGAGGAAGAGGGGTTACGAAGTCTGCTGTTTGCATAAGGAAGAGGGTGTAAGGGCATAATAAGCAAAATAAATCACTGAAGCAGAGCTATCACGAAGTCTTCACTCAGCCAGCGACTCGAAAATGTTCCAGTGTACAGCATCCTATCTCCATTTCCTCACACAGTTTACATCGGTAAAGTAGAAGAAAATATTAAGGTGCAACATGGAAAAATAAATCGCAGGAAAAGAGTTGTTGCGAAATCCCGTCTCAGGCAGCATCTACAACGCGTCCCCCACCACACAGCATCCTATCTCGCCGTTTCCCACAGCGTTGCCCCGCCTTTATCTCGTGCGGGGATCTCTTTCAGCGGAGGCAGTGAGTGTGGTGTCCATCGTGTGCCGCTCTGACCACAACCTGTCCCATCGCCACGCTGCTCTCTGTCTGTCTGTCTGTCCGCCCTTTTTCCCCACCAGCACCACCTCCTTGCTGCACCAGGGAAGGCATTTATAAAGGATCGTAACCAAATTTTCACCTTAAATACAAAGTCTGCGAAACAGTTCCATACCATTGCAGTTCGTTTTGTTTTCCGTATTCTATCACTTTAATACTAACTTTGCTGTAGATGTGCAGTGTTTGGTAGCCGTAATAGTGAAGGTAGATGTGTAGACAAGCACTCTTATACAAGTCTTGAGCTTAGGAGAGTTTGTAAATACGATTCCAGGCAAGTTTTCCCTCAAAAGCGGTTGTCCATGTTACCTCATAATACATCCCTGCTTTTGGAGGGAACTGGGCGACATCTTCCCTTTGTTGGACTACAGAAGGATGAGACCTTTATAAAGTGTTGCGTTCACATAGGTAAAATGGTTGACGCACAGGCAGTTACGTCGGGTTTCTGGCATTTTATTGTTGAGCTACGGGAGGATAAGGTCTTAATAGAGTGTTACGTTCACATGGATAATATAGTTGACACTGAGGCAGTTACGCTGAATTTCCCTCTGGCATTTTATTATTATTATTATTTGCGTAGATAAGGATGAGAATGTAATACAGCGTTGCGAATGTGGGATAATTAAAGGTAACACAATTTTTCGGCTTGACAGCGTTTGCAGATTGAGGAAGAGCAGTGTACAGGATGAAAGTAAAACAGTAGCACATGTATCCATCCTTCAGTTAGGTATCCTGGCTAACATAGAGGCCGCTACGTTCTGTTTCTCTCTTCCCATTAATGTGCTAGATTAGGATGGGGTCTCAATACTGAAATGTTCCGTTCAGATCAGTGACATGGGTATAAAATAGTTGGACTTAGCTTCTCTCTGACATCTTCTTGCTATTGGACCAGAGGAGGGTGAGGATCTTAATTCTGTGTTACGTTCACATAGATAAAATGGATGACAAAAGCATTTACGTTAGAGTTCTCATATTGTCCTGTAGTTTGGGCATTTGTGGATGAAGCCTTATTATAGATGTGTTACGTTTAATTAAGTGACTAGTGTATTATTAAGTGTACTGGGGGTGACATCTCTCTGTGCCGTTATCCTGTTCTGTGTTACGGGAGAAGGATAATTAATAGTGTTATGTTGGAGTAGAGAAATTGGGTAACCTATTTCATACTTATTTTTTAGTTTTATTCGTGTTGTCTCTGAACGATTTTATTCAGCTTAGGAGACATTTCTAACTTGAGAGTGAGGGTGAGCTTGAGTGTGTGTGTGTGTGTGGATGTGAGAGAGAGAGACAGAGAGAGAGAGACTGTGTGTGTGTGTGTGTGTGTGTGTGTGTGTGTGTGTGTGTGTGTGTGTGTGTGTGTGTGTGTGTGTGTGTGTGTGTGTGTGTGTGTGTGTGTGTGTGTGTGTGTTTTATGTTGTTTTGTATGTATGTGTTTGTATGTCTGTGTACTGAAACCATTTCAAGAAATGACACATGTAACGGCTTGTAAATGTTTCTGGAGGTGATATTTCATGTGAGATCTGGTAGCCTGATCCATTTTCATTCCATATTTGATGCAGATTATCACAACATCCGGGGCTTTAATTACATAAACCCCGTGTCTCTCTGATGTATACCCTCTCCTTCTGTCTACTAGTCCATTTTCCTTCTTCCATTTCATTTTCTTCCAGACTCCTTTCTTTATCCCACGTTCACTGTCTAAACAATGTGCTACGTGAATTTCTAAATATTTAACTGTAATTACTGGTATATGGAATTTAGTGTTGTAAATTACACGTTTGCTGTTTCATCTAGGACGGTTACAAAGTCCACTCCCATTTTCTGTCTGTAAGTTTGTTGTATGTGTTAATAAAAGTATTCTTATAACATCTACGTAGTGTAAATCAATGGGTTAAAATACTCCTGGATTTACTACAAGTAGGTCGTTTCAAGCAGCAGAATTTGTACGTCATTTCTTGTTTCTCTCTCTCTAAGTTTATATATATATTTTTCTTCTTTATTTGTAAAAGAATTTATTATAATTCCTTAACCCTCGCAACAAGTATACGTCATTTTTATTCATTTATATTTTTGCTGCTGCCAGGCTAATTCCATTCTAATTGACTTCGGAGAGTCTTATTAAAACTGTGTGAGTAAGATATATCATTAATCAAGCACCTCACAATCATAGATACCCTCAGAGTTTAATATAATCGCCCAGATACCCTCAAATTGAATAAAATCGTCTGGGGAAAGCAAAAAATTAAATATAAGGGAGGTACTTTGGCTGGACGGCTAAATATAAATCAGTGTTCTAATTTACTCCCACATTTTTATAAGTGTGATGTAATGCTTCCTTATGAAATGCCTGTCATATATTGCAGTAGATTATGATCCCCCTTCAACACATCTCATCTTGGCGAGACTGGCATTCTTTTTCACCCGATCCAAAAAGTATGTGAAATTCTTCCATACGAAGTTCTTGAAAATGTTCCGCAGTAACTTTATGAATTTGTGTGTTTGCTGTTTTTCTCAGTATAACGTAATGAAGGAACCTTATACAACATATGAAACAAAATCGTTCAGACATATTTGGTCTTAGGAAAAACGTTCACAATAACAGCGGTCACCTTGAAACCATCAATCGCGTTGCTGAAGATAATTTTTGGAACTCGCCTTCATTGTGTGAGGGGGCTGGATGCTCATTTTCCCTAACTTCTAAGTGAATATTATCATCAGCCGG
Source organism: Coenobita brevimanus (assembly GCF_032717465.1). Classification (NCBI taxonomy): domain Eukaryota; kingdom Metazoa; phylum Arthropoda; class Malacostraca; order Decapoda; family Coenobitidae; genus Coenobita; species Coenobita brevimanus. The sequence continues at coordinate 4,655,435 of NC_136996.1, read as the reverse complement.
TAACAAGAACGCAAGATTTAAAAGACGTCCTGGTATTACAGTGATAAATGAAGACCTCAAATCTCGTCACAACCACAGGGCTGAAAAATATCGTCTGACGGTAGCAGGAATTAAACAGAAGAGATGTCCTTGTCTTAAGAAGTTTGGTTGGGAGAGTTGCTCATATTCTCCTTGACTAAGAAGTCTCCTTAGCATCTTCTTCTGAACGATTTATTTTCCAAGTTACTTGTTAATATCCTCTTTTTATCAGTATCGACATAGATTGCATGAATGATACACAGGAATATTATAACGGAGCAGAATTTAAAATAAATCTGTAAGGAAGATGTGTTTTTAAGCTTCCTAACCGCACAAGAACACCGTCCTTGGATTGAATAATATAGTCTGTCCTTACCAAGAATAGAATCAGAAATGTTTTAGTGCTGAAGATATTAGTGAAGCCTGTAACCTCTTCTCCCTGACGTCTTTCATAAGCTCAGTAATATCGTGTGGCGGCAACAGGAGTGAAATATAATGGATGTTTTGACACCGAAATTATTGGTGAAGATTGCTTTGAACCCCTTCACTATTGCGCGTTTATGCTAACCTCACGAAGATACCTAACTCCTTGTCAGTTCAGGTGATGGCCAAGTGTAATGAGACTGGGGAGTTGATTTGACTAGTAATCAAGGGGATTCAGTTTTGCCTTATAACTAAGGCTATCAAATTTTACGCAACCACGACTGAGTTTTCAAGTGAGGGAGTGTCCCATTTTCTTTGGGCGAAGACATACTATAGTAGAGCATTTTCTGAGCTAAAAAAAAGGATGAAATAAAATATCGTTCTGTCATCTGAAGCAGCATGAATATTAACCGAGGTGTTCTGGTACTAAGGGGTGAATGGACAGTGTTTCTAATCAGTCCTCTAGCTGGTGCCTCTCCTAAGTTGAGTGATTTTTTTTTTTTTAAGGCGTAATCAGAATACGGTAAGAAACATCATCGTCGTGAAGGAATTAAGTGAAGCTTGAGGTCCCAGGCTGAGGGAATGGGATGGAGTGATGAGCAACAGCTGAGTTTGTATAGTATATGTAGATAGATACGGTAGATAGAATGACAGGTTCAAAGACAGGGAGATAGACAAATAGTCATACAGATATAATGAAATTACAGTGAAGGAAAGATAGTTGGAGTGAAGGACAGTAGCTGAGCGGTTATATATGGCATAATTTGCGTGAAGGTCTTTGTGCTGTGTTCACTCTGAATGAAGTACCAGTATTTAGCAAAGAGAGATTAAGAGAGATAACAGATAGATGGAAAGATAAAGACATACATACATACAGACACATACATACGTGGACATACACATACATATATGCAGACGTACATGGATACTGAGATAGATGGATAGAGGTAGACAGTTAATAAAAGACAGGCCTCTACCACAGCGCAGGAAAAGGGTGATGTAACATTAATGGTAGTAAATACAAGGTCTTGAGGATAACTTTCGTTCGTGATTGACGAACACTTGCACGAATACCGTTTGCGAGACGTTCTATTATACGTAAATACGGGTAGGGGTGTAATTTGATCTTCCTGTTATCTGCATCCTACATTGTCCTTTATTTTGGCGCTGTGAAATTTGTAAATACTCCCGGTCATAAGGAAGGCTATACTAGGAAATCGTTTATATGCTTATTATACTCTTGACGTTTTTTAAGAGTCTAGTGTTTCTGCGTTTCAAAGCGAGGCTAGATTTGAGATAACTTATTTTTTCCCCTTGATGTTGCTATATAATAACTTAGATGGTGTACAGTTTTCATTAGTAGTTGTAAAGCATCCTATGAGACATTTTGATTGTTTTGATGACAGATGTTTATGATAGTATTATTCATTATTTACAAACCACAACGTAGGCGTTGGGTAGGACAGAGATCTCGAAGTTGAGAGAAAAGGTATCCTCATAAGGTTAAAAATAGCAATTGTCGGGAGTAAAGAGAAGATAAATTTTTAAGGATAGTTAAAGACACCAAAAGGAAAAAAAAAATTATATATATCCAAGAAACACATTTAGTAACACCCTGGGTTTGGTCTGTGTGTGTGTGTGTGTGTGTGTGTGTGTGTGTGTGTGTGTGTGTGTGTGTGTGTGTGTGTGTGTGTGCGTGCTTGCATGCTTGTGTAACATAACCGTATTCGCCCCAGAACATTTTAAATAATTTTGTTATTAGTGAACAAGTTTAAGTGAAAATTGGTACATAATACCAACACACCGTTCCTGTATGAGACAGCCCTAGCATGTATTCAGTATGGACTGTGGGTGTTAGCGCCGAAGTGGTGACATGTAGAGGTGTATAGGATGAAGGAGGACTACTGGGCCTTGAAAGCAGGCTGTGAAGCCTATGCCCAGAGTCGGACACACACACACACACACAAAAAAAAAAAAAAACTTCCCTACTTCATTACAGTTTATCCACAGGTATATAAAACATTCTGAAAGCGGTTTCCTTGAACATTTAAGCATCACAGTGTTTCATACAAGCGAATTTTCTTTGCAACTTGTCCACTTGAATGGCTTCTTTGTCCTTAGTGTTGGTTTCTTTTAGCTAATGAAGTGTGCGAGGCCTGTTTTCATTCCTTTTCCCTTAGGCTGATCTCCCCTTTCCAGAAAAATAAGTATCGTGAGCTATATCAGAGTATTAAACATAGGCGGTCAGTCATCCTGTAAGCATGGTCACTGAAGCAATGCAGGTGACAGACTGACGCCCACTTAACCCCGCGATGGTGAGAGAGCATTTTCATTTCGATGCGCATCTCTTTTAGTTCAGATATTAGGAGCTCCTCAAATTCAGTATTGACATTGACTGAATTTTGTATGTACGGGGTTTCATTTAAATTCATAAAGTAATAACAGATTTATATTCGTATTATCCAGGGGCTCAGAGAATTGAATCGCCCTTTTGAATGATGCACTGAAGAACAAGGAGGTGAAAACAAGGATAATATTGAAACGGGAGGAAGAAAACGGAGGTAGATTTTGACAAAAGAAAGAAAAAGGAAAAAAGATGAATAACCAGGAAAAGAAAAAAAAGGAGGAAGATCTTGACAAAAAAGTAAGTACCTGTAAATAAAAGAAAATTAAGAAGGAAAAAGACATGGATTACCAGTGAAAGAAAAACTGTATTGAGATATGATAACAAAACTCTGAGACGATGCAAAAGAAACTAAATTGTATACACCAGTGGAAAAAAAATGCCTAGAAAATATTTAAAAAAAACATGGGGCAAGACGAAAGGAAGAGAAGAAAATATAGTTCCAAGGAGAAGACAAGAATGATAAGTATGAAGAAAAAATATTAAACTTTGAGGAAAATGTCAAGAAAATGGACGATAATGAGAGACGTAACAACACAGGAAGAAGTATGAAGGAGATGAGAGGAGTAAATCTGGGACGGGAGATGTAGACAATAGGAAGAGACGAGGAATGCAAAAAATAAATGCATAAATAAATAACAATCTTCAGTCCAATTTTCTTCTTTATATACGCTGTGGGACATAAACAGCGCCGCACTATACTCCTTTTACCCTAACTTGGCCTAAAATTGCCATCTTCCCTTTATGACTACTGAGTTGTAAGAATACATTAGCACTATGGTTTGATGCTAGTCAGGAAGAAGTGCAATGGAAAGGAGGTAGAGCCGCAGGTTTGTCTTTTTCTGCCACGGAGCTACATGAAATGAGCTGCAAAAGGACGAAAATCTGGACCAAGTTAGAATGAAGAGGATATAGAAGCTCACCTGGCTGAATCATACGTGTTGTGGACGTGGGTGAAACTGGAGCGATATATATGGATGTCACTGTATTCCCTTCACCACCTGAAAATTTTATTTATCATGTTACAAAAGACCAGTTAGCTTTATTCCATTCTACCCATTCTATTCACGTTTTATTTCTCATACCACCAGACAAACTTATTTCATTTAGGAAAGGTCAAACCAGGTATACCTTAACCCATTCCATGCGATGACTTTTTACATGTTACTTTCTTTTCTTTTTATTTTTCTTGTATTCTTTCTTTATTTCAGTTTCTTTTTCTATCTTCAGACGATTTGATCAAACTAGGAGACATTACTAATTGGATGGGTTGGATACTGCCTTCATTAACCCCCACCAGAGGACTCTTCTAAGCTGAATAGAATCGTTTGGATGTGGCTGCAATAAAACTGACACTTTGCCATATGGGTTAATAGTTTTACGGAACCAAAGTTTAATTCGTGTTGGAGAAAACCTGTCATGAAGAAAAACTTGGAAACATTTACTCCTGCAGCACCATGACGTCTTTTGTTGTATTCTTGTTACCTTCAGACGATTTTATTATGATTGAGGGAGATTTGTAGTAAAGAGGTTAGAAACAGTCGGCATTTCCCTTGCAAACGATGACACTGTAACCACTGGAACTCTTAAGTCGTCTTCCATTGCCAGAGCCTTATATACCTTGTTCCTCCAGATGATTTAGGATTAATGTAGGTTGCACATAACCCCTCCGGGTAAAAACTTCTCTCCTCGGTATAACAAAATCATTTGGAGATGGCAGCAAGCAATAGGACACCTTTGACCGCTACACCCACCTCTGTCCACCACTCCACCACATCTCAAATGGTGTCCTTTACATCTGGATACGCCCTCTTAGACACACCTTAGATGCACATCACACCCACCGGAAACACACCCCAGATGCACACCACATACACCTCACACACACCTCAACACGCCTCAGAGGCACACCAGACACCACCAATATCCCCCTGCTTTAAGTGTGTCGCTATTAACTCTCAATTGCAGCTTTAGAAAGGTTCAGTGACTTGATGACTGAGTGAGTGACACAGTTGGGGACACGCACAGGGTTTAGCTGCTCCTATGGGTACGGCAACAATGCACCACGCAGTTAAGGAAAGACATCTTGTAGCTCGTCTTATATTTACCGTTAGCACAGCCAGTCCGTTGTATTTCTTCTTTCCACAGCCGGACGTTTTAATTCATGCTACCGGCAGACGATGTTGTTTATCCTTTGAAAATGCCGGAATTAACTTATTTTTACAACCGCCTCATTTATTTAGTTATCCTTGCTGGCACCAAACTTTTTTGTATATTCTTTATATAGATGGACAGATAGATAGATATAGATGGAAGGATATAGAAAGGTACTCTTCGTAGAGCCAGATGTTTTTTATTCTTGTTGCTGGCAGACGATTTTATTCGGCTTAAAAGACTTCCCAACCGGAGGGCAGATACGGGCTCCATTAACCTTTTCAGTACAAGAGATCTTTTAGTTGCATAAAATCGTCTGGAGATAGCAAAAATGAAATAGAAAATTAAATCACCGTGAGGAACGACTTAAGCACGCAGGTGGTGACAGATGGATTATAAGAACAATACACACTGTCTTCCAGTATATGATGATAACCAGACTATTTTTATTTTTTTTTTGTTCTACCAAAGGACAATTTTACTCAATTTGGGGATAGAAAATAAGAAAACACTACTTCTTTCCGTATACGATGATAGGCAGATTATATTTTTGCCGCCACAGGATGGTCTACTTTAACTTAGGGGCAGAATACGAGGAGGATACACGACGCCTCCCACTTTACGATGATAGCCAGGATATTACGGACGAAGAGCCGTGTTATATACATTTATCCATTCCCACTCATGTTTATGCAGTGCTGGCTTTGGCGGAGGAAGCGACGCGTACCGTACATCACCATAATATTTCGTCTTCTTACGTTGTAGGTTTAAATTGTAGAGTATTATACAGAATAGCCCGGGATAAAAGTTCGCCTGATATTTCCCCTCTTCCGCTTCTCCCTTTCCTCTGCTGACTAGAATTCCTAACTTCTTTTATCAGCTGACGTATTTCTTTATAATACCATCAGATGATATAAACTAACTTGGAACGGACCTCTTGTTCTGAAAGGATAAATAAAGGCTGTTTCTAATTCTCCCGTTCCGAAACGTCTCTTCCGGCCTCAGTAAACCTTTCCTGAGTAATATTAATTGTCTCAAACATACGACAACGGATCCAATGGGTTAGGCTGAGGAAGGATTGATATTTCATTACCCCTGGATGATTTTCTTTTATATGATCCGTCAGGGAGAAATGTGACGGACAAGCCATATTTATGAGGTACACGCATTTTAATGGTAGGCAAACTATTGTCCCCGAATGTCCAGTCTTTTACAGAACAGTGCCTTGACATTCCATCTTTACACGTTGAAAAGGTGAATACAGCATTTTAAGTATACTCCTGTATCTTCATGTATTTGTACACCCCCAAGATAACAAGGATGTTATAATAACATTCGAAATACACTGTACAGGATATAATGTTTGTGATAAACAAAAAGCACTCAACAGATCTCATTTTGAAACCATCGATCACCACAATATAAGATGCAGCATGTTTACAGTTGGCTTAGTTATTTCGCAGACCTGTACCGTCAGCATCTAAAGTCCTGTCGCGCTTCTGCTTCTTTTTCCATGATCTATCAAAATTAGTGTGGTGAGTCCGCAGCCGCCGACACTGATGACACTGGTCTGTGGCCAAATATAAATATCAAAATACAGCGATGAGTGTAGGTTGCTGTGGATTCAGCTTACTGACTTTCAACGCCCTTGGAGAGAAAAGCTGGAGTGGCAACAGAACTTATGATGCCGACTGTAAAAGTACAAGGCAGGACAGTGGTATTAAAAAAAAAAAAAAAAATCACCTTTAAACGCAAGATATAACCTCGTCAGTCCCAGAAACAATTAAAATAAGTCGGAAGGGAAGATTTTTTAACCATTGCCAGGTCGCTTGTATCCCCAGATCCCTGTGAGTTAACCCTCTCATGGCCGAGAAAACTCTAGTTATTCCAGCTAACACCAGACGATTTTGTTCATCAGAAAGTGGTCATTGGAGCCTGGGAGTCTATAACAGTATCATTTTACCTTCTTCAGTATTCTATTTCAGACGATTATATTTAGCTGAGGACAAATTTTGAACCCTGAATGTGCTAATACTGGAACCATTTTACTTTTTTTTTTACCTTCTCATGCTTGGGACAACTCTTGTATTCTGTTCCAACCTAAACTAGATGATTTTATACAGGTGCAAGTGAGTTACGGGAGACAGGGTGTATACTAAGCCAGGTGTATGTGCTCTTCCGAAGTTGTTGCTCTTCCGGTACGTCCATTTTGGCCCGTAGGTTAAATTAGAGGAAATTGAAGTTCAGATCTTTCTTCCTTGTATTGGTATTTAAGAGGGCACATCTCCTGTCTTATAAAATACCCAGCTTCATTCATGTCCCTCCCCGCAGATTATGGCTAGTGTTTTTCCCGACAGTAATGCTTTTAGAGTTGAAGTGAGAAGGATAAATGTTTCCCTTCACTGCTAAATGAGCTCTGAGAGACATCAAGTATTTTTTTTTTTTTTTTTTTTTTTTAGAGAGAGAGAGAGAACTAGAGAGAGAGAGAGAGAGAGAGAGAGAGAGAGAGAACTAGAGAGAGAGAGAGAGACCTTCCAGTCGTTTCCTGATGTTAAATGGCCGTCTGTTGTCGTGTGTGTGAAGTGTATTGACCAGCCTGGGAATTTATGTGAGTGTTTAAGGTGGAAATAAGGGATGATGTGGGATGGTGTGGGATAAGATAGTGTGGGATAAGAAGCTGATGTGGAATGGTGTGGATGATGTGGATTCAGAGGATGGGGTGGGATCAGGAGATAATGTGGAATCAAGGGATGGCGTGGGACCAAGGTACGGTGTGAGGTGATGTAGAATGATGTGAAGTCTAGAGATGGTGATGGTGTGAGATCAAGGTGTGATGTGAGATGATGTAGGATGATGTGAAGTTTAGAGATGGTGTGGGATGGTGTGAAATCAAAGTGTACAAGGAATGGTGTGAGATGATGTAGAATGAATGGTGTGATGTTTTGAGATGGTATGGGATGGTGTGCGTTCAAAGTGTACAAGCTATGGTGTGAGACGATTCAGGATGGTGTGAAGTCAGGGGATGGTGTGGGATGGTGTGAGATCAGGGGCTGGTGCATTCTCTACCTATGAATACATTAAACCGTGCCTCTGTTTACCGGTTTGCTTCTCAGATATTCTTATTGACCTGTTGAGCATTTTTCACATAGTCTTCCGCTGATACAGCACAAGATGAATCAGACACTGCTGCCTCATTCACCTTCCCCTATATTGCAGACCCAGCCACTACAACAGCGTTCATCCATAGCATTAAAAAAAAAAAAAAATTGAGCTACCCTTTGTAACTGTCCATGACGTTACTGTGTGTGTGTGTGTGTGTGTGTGTGTGTGTGTGTGTGTGTGTGTGGCTTGGCGTGGTGTGGTGTGATACGTAGTTTCTTCTATACTAATCAGTTTGGTGATAGGTGGGGACACCCATCGTCCACTCACTTGATGTAGTTCTTCCTACTTTTTCCTTCACCTCTGTCATTCATTTTCCGTGTCTGACATCTTCTCTTCCTAGTTCTCCCATCCTTCCTATCATTATTTATTGCTCTTTTTACCACTTCAGGTGACCCTATACTGAGTGACAAGCCAAATGGTTTCCTGTAACTCAGGAAACCATTTACAATGTTGGTTGGTAACCATATAGTCCAATAACGGGGTGTCGTGGAGCCTGCTATGGTGCCACTGTTAACTGGGTGTAGAGACGCAAATGCGGCGTCCATCTACGGATCAAACATCCATACTAATCCTCGTGCCTCACTGTGGCTCCCGGACCCGACACCCACCACCATCTCATCCCTTCCCATCCACATCTCTCCGCCTGTCCCTTCCTTGACCTCCATCCTTTACCATCTGACGTTTTGACGCATTTGGCGGCTGATGATTTTGCTGACACGACACAGGAAGGCGGCTGACGAACTCGCTTGTTTCCATTTACAGTAATTATTGTGAGTGAATCGGCCACTTAGCCAACTTGAGTTTCGTCAGAGGGTGTTACTACCGACCACGACTAATATGTTGGCGTCTGTCTCCTCACCGTATCACCGCCGTTCACCTCCCTGTCTTATGCAACTTCCACACCTTGTAAGTCCGAAGGGGAAGGAGGGGAAATACCGGGCATTCCCTCAGAAATACGTTTTCCCCGCTCGTTTAATTTCATTTTTTTTCCCATTCCTCTTTCCTCATCCCCCCCTTTTTCCCCTTTTTCATTCATCTGTCCAAGCTCCTATACGTATTCTTTCTCTTTGACTCATTCTTCCATTCCTTAGATCCCAATCACCCCTCTTTTCTCTTGTTTTCCTTGTCCTTTACCTGTCCCTCTCCTTTCCTTTTCTCCATCTCTTCCTTCTGCTTCTCTCTGTTCCCCTCTTTTCCATTTATTTTCCCCCACTCCCCTATCATGTCTCTTTCTGAATTCTCTCCCTCACTTTCTATCTCCTTTCCGACTACCTCCTCCCTTGTCTTCACCCGCCCTTTCCCACCTACATTTTAGCCCTTCCATCTTCTGTCTGTTCCTCAATTCTCTTCACCTTCTAACCTTGTTCCTCACTCAGTCCTCCTCTCCTATAATCATCCCCTATCGCCATCTTATTCCCTCCTTTCTTATTTCCACTACCTCCCCTCCTTGTCCCCTTCTATATCTCCTTTCTGTCCCTTCTTTCTGTCCTCTCCATATATTATCTCACCATCTGCCCTTCTCTCTGTCTCTCCTCTCTATCTGTCCTCTTTGTCTGTCTTCCATATCTCTCCTCCCTCTCACTCTGTCCTCTCTGTCCGTTTCCCAATCTCACCCTTTGTTTCTGCCCTCTCTGTCCACCCTCTCTGTCTGTCGTTTTTTTATCTGGTTTTTCTGTCTATCCTCACTGTCTGTCGTCTCTTTCTGTGACCTGTTTAGCTGTCTGTCTACTCTATCTGTCCCCTTTGTTTGTCGTTTCTGTCAGTCTATATTGTTTGCCTACTCTGTCTGAACTCACCGTCTGTCTTCACTGCCTGTCCTCTGATTTTCTCTGCTATCTTCCCCCCATAACTTCATTCCCGTCTCATTCTTCCCTTCATACCATGTTTCCCTTTTCTCATCTTTCCATTACACTTTCTACCCCCCCCCCCCGCCAATTATCTTTCTCACATCTTCCCTCTCCCTCCACTTTCTTTCCTATCCTTCATCCATCATTTCCCCTTTTCTTTCCTTAAACTTTTTCCATCTCTTCTTGACATCCTTGTTTCCCTGCTCCTTCTACCCCATCCTTCCTTTCTTCAGTTTTCTAAATTCTTTCCTCACTCCTCCTTCCCCTATTGTATCTCTCCCTTTTCCATTTTCACCACTTCTTTTTTAGTCTCCCTTTTTATCTACATTTACTTTTTCTCTCCATTTTGTCTTTCTTCAATTCCTGTCACTCCCTCACCCCTCTGTTTTGCTTCCTTCTTTTCTTAGTCTCACTTCCACCTTTTTTTTTCCTCCATCTTTCCTCCTTCCCGTCCCCAGTCAATTCCGTCTTCCTTTCTCCACATTTATATTCTTTTCTTCCATCTTCTCTTTTCCACTCCTTTTACTCGCCTTCCATTTTCAGCATCTCTCCTTTTGCCTTTCGTCTGTCTTTCCTTTCCGTCCCCCCTCGCTACCTCTCTTTTCGCTTCCTCTCCTCCCCCATTCCTTTCAGTCACCTCGCGGCCTTTACACTCATCCCACTCATCCTTTCTTGATCTTGTTCTTTTCCCCCCTTTCTTTTTCCCTGTCCCTCCTTTTCCTCCCATATCCTCCTTTCTCCCTCTGCTGTCACCCTTTTATCTCCACACTGTCTCCCTCCCCCTCTACCGCCTCCTCCCCGTGTCTGTTCCTTCTCTCACCCAGTCTGCTTTTTATTTTATTTTATTTCATTTATTTTATTATTATTTTTTTTTTTTGGGGGGGTCTCTCCTCTCGGCAATATTCCTCTCCCTCCCCTTTCGCTGTTCCCTCTATGCCTTCTGTTACCAATTTCTTTTCTTCCTTCGTTTGCCTGTACGACTTCCTCATCCCTTTCTAAGTATATTCATGATGCCTTTTACTTCCTTCAACTAGACTGTCCCTCTCAGTCTTCCGATTCATTAATTTTCTCTTACCTTCCCATCTAACTCCTCCCAGCCTCTGTCCTTTCACTGCTTCACTCATGCCCTTTTCTCCTCCCATGTCCTCCGCTTTTTCCCTTCTTTCCCCCTTCATCCATATCCTCTTCTCCCATTACCCTTGATCTGTCCTACTTCCTTTCCATCTTTATTCACATCCTCTTTCTGTAGCCTGATCCTCCAACCTCCCTATCGTATTTCTTATCCCTTCACTTCCATTCTGTCCTCTCAGTATACAGTGTTCCTCATGTCTTTTTATCTCTACTTTTCCATCTACCATTCCCCCTTCATTACCATCATCTCCCATAACCATCACCACCGCTGTTTCTTTCCGCTCATTTCCCTGTTCATTTTTCCATTCATGTTCGCTTGTTCTCCCTTCACCTCTGCCATTTCCTTATTCATTCATGTCTCTCTCCTTCCCCACACTTCTGTTCACTATTTCATTCATCTCACTCCACTTTTCTCTTTACTTTTCCTTTTCATTCATATCCCTTACCTTTCTTTCCCTCCTCTTCCTCCCAGCCCCCACCCCATCCCCTGGAGTAGAGCGGCCGGCATGCAGTGTTATCTTGATGCCCATGTCGTTGCTGTGGCCGGGTTCTCTGTCAGCCACGCCACAGCCTCCCATCTCACTAACACCGTCACCTGTCACAGTGTTCACAAGCAGTTTATAAAGCGTGTTTGTGTTGCACTCATACTTTTTTTTTGCTTGTAGTATTAAGTTATTCTGTCTGTCTATCCATTGCCAGACGCCTTAATCCCTTAAGGGGTGGCCACAAACAAATCGCCTCCATGTCGCCCTTTTCCCCCTCCAATTCACTCCCCTGCTCCCAGCTCACACCCCCCTCCCTCATATACCTCTCCACTTCATCTCTCCATCTCATCCTTGACCTCCCCCTCCCTCTTCCCCCCCCCTTCCACCTCATTCACCTACACTCTCCTCGCCACTCTTTGGCTCTCCATCCTCTCCATAAAGTCTTGTAATGTTGCTGGTGGTGGATAGGGACGTCCTCACACGCTGGTACCAATGTAACCGACCCGGCTTTACAAATGTCTCGCAATTCCCTCTATAGACTACAGAAGAAAGGCGACCGGCCTGCAGTCCAACGGGTTCACGTTTCACGTGAGCCTAAGGGAACAAAAATAATAATAACAGCAACAACAAAAACAATACAACAACATTAATAAAGACAGTTGTTACTGTTGTTGATTATTCTTGACTCTAAGCGGACAGAACAAGAATATGAGCTCCACTTTGTCATGCCGGCAAAATGCCATGCATAACAAATTGGCTTCAACCTAGAGCTCAGTATGAAGCTTAAAAATCTGTGCTGGAGATTTCTGTAATTTCATGACACTCACACATACGTTAGTGTGTGTGTGTGTGTGTGTGTGTGTGTGTGTGTGTGTGTGTGTGTGTGTGTGTGTGTGTGTGTTTGGGAGGCTGGGATCTCGTGTTTAGGCGCGCACGTGCGTACGTAGGTACGCACTTTGGGTTCGGTAGCTCCACGAAGCCCTTTGCCAGCGTGACGGGTGCCACATATGCGTGGACAATGAGTGCCTCGCGTACCCTCCTGTTACCCTGAGTTATACTTGCATATGACACTCACTCCCCATACGCCACGCTACCTTGCCCTCACTGACAGACAAGGTGAAGAACACAAAAGATTGATGGAAATAACTAAATCGTGGACAATGAACCCGTGAGTTATGTCTTCGCCCAAGTTTTGTCTGCATGTGACACTTATGACACCCACTCCACACATGCCACCTTGCCCTCACTCACAGACAAGAGGAAGGAAAATGCTTAGGGCTAAAGGAAGTAACTGATGTGTGGACAGAATACCCTCGAGTTATACCTTTGCCCAAGTTATACCTTCACATGACACGCCTTCCCCACACACCACCGTCCCTCACTGACAGATAAGATGGAAATAAGTGATGTTGGTATTCGGGCGATTCGTATTTCAGGCATGGTTAATGTGCTCGTCTCCCGCCTGACACTCCTGCCTCGCTGCTGGTTTTTACTCCCACATGTGGCACTCGTTCTCGGGTTTTTAGTTTCTTTTTTGTGTTTTTTTCTTGTGTCTGGTCGGTAAGGGGGAACAATTTGAAGAATGAATGGGGTATGATATTTGTCAGGAACGTCAGTGATGAGGTTGGATAAAGTGCCTTTCCCCCGATAAAACAGTATCTGAGCTTCATCTGTACGCTGGTGGAGGGGTTTAGAGGTACAGTCAAAGAAGCAACAATCATCCCAGCTCCGTCTGATGAAAATGTACAACTGGCGAAGTACAGTGAAAGCCCTGTCTCTACTAATGCATGTTTCAGATGGTTCATTTTTTTCGCTCAGGTATTCGTCAGATTTTGGGAAGATACTTGTGTTTCTGTCTGTAAACCTTTAACCCATGCACAGACAGATATCGCTGAATAAAATCGTCCACCGGAAGCAGGAGTGCTGTAAAAAAAAAAAAGAGAGAGAGAGAGAGAGAGAGAGAGAAAGAGAGAGAAAAGAAAGGCCTTAGTTCAGTGGTTAATGGAGACTGCTTTTATCCTTATCACTTTTTTTTTTTTTTTTTTTTTTTTTTTTTAAATGTGTCCGACTCTGGGCATAGGCTTCACAGCCTGCTATCAAGGCCCAGCAGTCCTCCTACATACCATACACCTCTACAGATATCCTTTAATATCCTTTAATATCTGTATAAAATTGTCTGTTTGAATGGGTTAAGGAGACGAATTCGAACCCGATCACAGAGAGATGTCTTTCGTAATTTGAGCAAAACAGTCAGCCGCTAGCAGGACTGTAATATAAAGGTATAATTTTTCTGACTGAGTTATTACGGCTTCTAACGCCCTTCACTGCGAGAGGCTTTTCATAGCCAAAGTAAAATCGATTCTCGGTAGCTGGGACGCAGTTTAAAAGGCGTCATTGTGCTAAAAAAAAGGTTCACAGAGACCGATCCTAATTCTTTTGGCACTAGAAGTCTTTCCTAAGAAAAATATAATCGCCTAAGCAAGAACATATGAAAGGAGTAAAGCCCATTCGTAACCCCTTCACAACAAGATATATCCCTCTAAAGCTAAAATAAAGTCGTCTGTCTGTAGCAAGAATAGAACATAAAGCTGACATCTGTTTAAAAGAGTTAATCTCACGGCTCGTTTATACCTCTCCGTTTCCTCTTGCAGCCTCTGCGTTTACTGTAATTTGGGGTACGTATGTCCGGAACTGTTTTACGGTTTAACTGCGACGGGTTCTCTTCAGCTGGGTATAATGGTCTGGAGTTCCTAGAAGAGAATTTACTTTTTTTTTTTTTATGCAAGGAAGAAGGAACCATAGGCCAGAATCCGGCAAGATTGCTCCCTCCAAGAAAAGAGAAATATCAGAGAGCCAAATTTAAGATCTTGAATTAGGCTTTCTTATATTGCTATTTCCTCTCGGCCACTGGAATATGTTACTAGGTGTCTTATTCTCGGCGAAACCAATAATTGTGGTAGGTTTTCAACACTATTTTTTTTTTTTTTTTTTGGGGGTTCTAGGGTTTTCTTCGCCATAACAGAATCGCCTGAATAAAGTGGAAATAAATTGCAAAGTAAGCATTTCGCGGCCATAGGGTTAACTGTGTCCCTGTATGTCTGACTTCTTTTGGTGTCCTGGATTATTCTCTAGCCTCGTAAAATAGTCTGACGTTTGTCGAAATAAATGCAAAGTAGGCAATTCGCAGCCAGAGGATTAAAGAATGTCCCCTGCTTATCTCTCCTTCCCCCGTGCTCAGTTGCTGCTGCCAAGGCCCATCACTCAGCCTGAACACCGTCATCTAATATTGTACGGAAATATATCGTGGAACTTAAGCCATCGGACTTAAAGCTCAGCACTGTATCATATAAAACTATTGGGTGAGTACTTTGTAGCATACTGTATCTGCAGATTATTGATAAGAGATTTTCACATGCTTACAAACTAAAACTTGTTTCGGTTGCATCATTGTTTTCATGGCTTGTTGTTGTTGTTATGCTACCCCAGGCTGTCTGATCGGGCAGATTCATCAACCACAGGTAAGCAACCGCCCCTGCAGGGCCGTCCCGTGCAGTGAACTAATGTTCAGAAGCGGGTGGCATCGCCGCATCACAGCGAGAATCTGGGATCAGTGTGGAGGTTTACCGGTAGTTCCTCAGTGGACGCTGCATTTGCGTCTCTCCATACAGTTAACAGATGCACCATAATAGGCTCCACGTCACCCCATTATTTGGCTATATGGTTATCATCCAGCTTTGTAAACGGCTTCCATGAGGCACAGCAAAGCACTTGGCTTGTCACTCAGTGTAGAACCACCTGAAGTGGAAAAAAGAGTAATAAATAGTGACAGGAAGGCTGGGAGAAACAGGAGAGGAGAACAGACACATAAAAAGGATTATATACATGAAAGAAGAAGCAGACAAAACTACATCAAGTGAGTGGATGATGGGCGTCCCCACCTACCACCATGTTCTTATGAGTAAAGCTGGTATAACTGTTTTTTCGCCTACATATAAATAAGTAAAATGCACTTCAAGAGAGACGAGTAATATTAGTTTCTGTATCTGTATAATCTTAACCCTTTACAACGATGGCGTCGTTTTCAGTTTAATGAGAGGACCATACAGTTATATACTCAAGGACCTCTAATGAAGGGAGGGGGTAGTGAAGCCTCCATTTACACCTTGTAAATCAGTGAGTTTCGTTGACCTGATTAATATCGTCAGGGAATGGCAAGAACCGCTGAACTAGTAAATAAACTGCCAACAAGAACGTCAAACCTGACATAAGATCCCAATTCTTTGTACCATAGTTCCTCCATCATGTCAGGTGGCTGGGGATTCGTCTACGCAGTGCAACTTCGTCTTGAGTTTCTAAAGAAGAAAAATATACTCTAATCTATAATGTGCGCCGATGATGAAATTCAACTGCATAGACATTTCCCCTAACAACATCTAGGGGAATCTGTTGCCACCCAACTTGTTCGCCTTACACTTTGTGGTTGCTTTTATCTATCATGTCGAAACTCTGTCACTCACCGGCCACGCATTGTTTGTTTCTCTGCCAGGGCGTGTTTGTTCGTCTGTGTTGCCAACTACGTATACACTGCTTTAATGCATACCCTGCAGCAATGAAGGTCCCGTGTGGAATAGGTGATGTGCATATTTGCGTCGGAAAGAAACATATGATGCCAGATGCGTGTAGCGCTCGGTACAGTCCACCACTTCACTCACCAGTACACAAGACGCCTCCATCTCGTGCCCTAATTTCGCTCATTTGCTAATAACGTCGAGTGCTTTCCGCGCGGTTAGAGAGGCCGTGCTCTATCTGAAATCTAGCTGAAATGAAGTACCGGTACGTTTGATCATAAATTGACGCATGGAGCAGTTCGATCAACTGAATTTTGCTAACAGCCTTTACTGATCTTCCACAAGACTCACTGACAAATAATACCCTAATGCCAGTCCTGAGACAGCCCCTAACATATATTTAACATGGACGGTGAATGTTAGTACCGAAATGGTGACATGTTCAGCTTTGTGCCATGTGCATCAGTATGCCGTGCAGGAAGACCCTGGGCCTCAAGGAACAGGCTATTAAGCCCATGCCCAGATTTTGATGCATAACTGACAAACAAATAAGCAAACATATACCGTATTAATAATATAAGCTATCACATATATTTAGCTTTAACCGCAGCTTCGAATTTAAAGTACCCAGTCTGCACTTTTGTGGTGTTATCAGTGCGATGGTGAGCACATTCTGGCGCTTTTCCGGCGTCACTCAATGTCAACGGGCCGGGCGTGTGAAGGTGTGGTGGGCGGACAGCGCCGTAACACACCCATAGCCAACCACACCTCTGGGAGTGCCTTTGTTGTCACCAGCATGTACCCACAGAGAAAAGAATGTGTATTTTCGCATATTATGAAGGCGTGCGGAAAGATACAGGGGAGTGGAGCTGAATTCCCTAGTGATTTTTTAGCCCAGGCTCTGATAAGCTCACATGACTGTCATTCCACCACTGTCGTCATCCATTGTCAGGTGCTTGTGTGTCATAGTTCGCTATATAGATCCCTTCTCCTCATCCACGCACAGTTTGTACACACACACACACACACACACACACACACACACACACACACACACACACACACACACACACACACACACACACACACACACACACACACACACACACACACACACACACACACACACACACACACACACACACACACACACACACACACACACACACACACACACACACACACACACACACACACACACACACACACACACACGCTTTACCTCTGCTTCACATGACATTCCCTCCTTCAAGAGGCTGTGACTGGTGGCTGGCGTCCACCCACCACTCATTCTTTATTACTTGCCTGCCAATACATCACCTCAGCCACTCAACCCAGCCTTTTCTCGAATTAGCCACAGGATCTCTCTTAGAATATGCCTTAGTTGTCCCACACTGGAGATTCCTTCAACATATCCTCCATATTTTGAGATATATGAACACATCTTTTATCGAGCTTTGGGACAGTCTTTACAACCACTTACACATTGTTACATTTATAAAGAAACATTGCAGTAAAAATTCTGTCTTTACTTACTATATGTACCTGTATAAGAGTGGTACTTTCTTGCTTTTTCTTATTTTTGTGCTGCTTGGAGGAAACCTTACCTGGCAGCCCTTAATCCCCTTATTTATTGGTTGCACTACCCGCGCCCTGCCCATCACCCTCCACCACCCGAGTTCGTCCCGCCCACCCTCCCATCTTACCTTACTCTTTTTCTGCACCCCACATCCATCTCCTAAGAGAATTCTGTGACTTACACCTTCCCACCCTCACTTTCGCCAACCCTTAATACTCCAACAACCCCCATCTACTGTCAGTTGCGTGTACTCGTTCCATTCAGCCACGCACTCCCTACCGTCATCGTAGCTTATCCAACCCATTTCTATCCGCCTATCCCACATAATTTTCTTCACCGATCCCACGCTTTTTTACTCTTATGCCTTTGACTTACACCTGACCTGTCTACCAATAACAACCATTTTCACAGGATATTCTTCTCGTGCACTCCTCACTAACCGCCGTTATCTCATCCCACCCAGCCCACTACCCTCCACCAATCCCACTCATCTTCTGCTCTGTTTTGGCGAATTACATAACCAAAATTGTTGCTCCCGCCAAGAAGGTTACGTTTTTGCCGGTGTTGATTTGTTACCTCCGCCAAGGTGGCTATGTTTTTTGCCGGCGTTTGTTTGTTCATTTGTCTGTGTGCCTGTCTGTCTATTACCAGCTTTACTCAAAAAGTTACAAACGGCTTTTGATGAAATTATTTGGAAGGGTGGGTCTTGGGCCAGGGAAGGAACGATTAAATTTTGGCTCGAATCTGGATCAGGATCAGGAGTATCCCGGACAATATCTCCAATAGTTCTCAATGAATTTCATTGAAATTTTGTGGAAAGGTGCGCCATGGGCCAAGAAAAAAATTGATTATATTTTGGGGCGGATCTGGATCCAGATCCTATGTCCACGGATCCGGATCTGGGATTACTCAAATAGTTATGAACGGATTTTGATGAAATTTTGTGGAAGGGTGGGCCATGGCCCAAGGAGAAAATAATTAGATTTTGGGAGTGGATTCGGATCCGGATCCGGAGTATCTTGCACAATATCTCCAAAAGTTCTCAGTGAATTACAATGAAATTTTGTGGAGAGGTGCGCCATGGACCAAGAAAGAATTGATTAAATTTGGGGGCAGATCCGAATCAGGATCCTATATCCACGGACCCGGATCCGGATCCTTTTAATGGCAGTGGCACTGGCGGAGGCATGCGTCTCTGAGTGCCTCCTAGTTTTTAATGTCATCCAACGTACAATGCCCGTATTCACACAGTATACTTTCCTTGAAGTACCCCACCACCCACCATCATTCCAGTCCCTCTCATCCATTTGTTTGCATACCAGATACCGACCTTAAAGACCTAAACTGACGGATCTCAGAAACCATTACTTCAGTAGGGTTGATCTTTGGCCATTACCCTCATAGGCAACACCTGAAGTAACCCGTTTTAACTTCAGTAGATCAAATGGCCTTAAAGGAACCTGGATTGCCTAAAATGTCATATATATATATATATATATATATATATATATATATATATATATATATATATATATATATATATATATATATATATCGAAAACCACTGCGCCTGTAGAACTGAATTTAGTAAACTCCTGAATGACACGGAAGTTCCGAAAGAGTCCAAACTTGGCTGGAACTGTCCTGGATCGGTCTACTTTGGTCTTAACATGGCTAGGGTTTGGCAGAGCTGCTAATATACATCTATTGCCACCCTCACTCGTTAACCCCTTCAGTGAGATTGCGTGATTTTAATTTTACTCTCACTGCCACCAAGCAGTTTTGTTCAACGTTTAGTGGCGCTTCTGGTAATGAAGGGGTTAATGGAGACCGTATATAACCACTCGAGCTTAAAACGTCTCGCCTATACGGAATAAACCATTAGTTTACCTCACAACGCGAACTGTCTTTACTAATTCCAGTCACCTTTTCACAACCTGTATCATCTGTTTCACCTGCCGAATCATCATCCTCTCTCAGAACCCATCACTCTACACTGTTGAGACCCTCAGTATCTAGAACTACCCTCACCAATTGCAGTTATCTGTCGCCAGACCACCTTCACCACTTCACCTGTTGCTATCTCACCGACTCAGCATCCGTCACCTTCATCCTCTCTTAGAACCTGTCACCCTTACCCTTTCTTAGAACCCGTCGCCCTCACTCTGTTCTCACCTTTTCTCCCTCACCCACCAAATCCTTAAGCACCCTCACCCATTTGCCACCTATCATCGGCACCTACATCACCTATTGCACCCTCTCGTCAACACCTATTCTCGTTACTTATCATCTTCACCCATCAGCTCCTTCTCATCCGAACTACCCTCACTCTTTTCAGTCATATCACATAATTTTCGTCACCTGTTACACCCTTTCCCATCTTTAGTACTAGTCATACTAACCACCTAGAACTACTCTCGCTCATCCCTATCACCTTTCACCCTTAAATTTAACAGTGTTACCGTCAAACCACCGTCTTTCACTTTTTATTTGCACCTTTATCGCCAGACAGTAACATCAAGTCACCTCACCCATTCCAATCATCACCCTTACCCTTACCCACCCATCATCACTCTCACCCATCCCAGTTGCCAGTAACCCTCCAATCACCAGCCTTCACCCTTTTAACCAATCCAATTCCCTTCAAAAATATTCCATTTATGTCTTTTTAATGCCGTCCTCAAATTCTCTTAATACCCACTTATTGCATAAAAGTGACGTACTACAATGGTATGTGCATCAGCGTAGATCCGAGTGTGGCAGAGAGGCGGTGCGGCGTTGCGAAGGGAGAGAGGACCTGATTTCCCTAGGTGGCGATTATCAGGGTTGAATCGCTTTTAGATCGTGGTGTCGTCGCGAGCATCAGCCCCTGTGCTAATGCTCTGGTGGAATGCTTTCTGATTATACGGTGGGGAGAGAGAGAGAGAGAGAAGGGGGGGCAGGGGGAATGGAGTGTAGAGAAGGGATAGTAATGAGAATATGGATAATGTATTGCAAACGCATTCAGTCATTTCATAAAATTCTTTGGTGTTGGAGAGGGACGCCTTCACGTGCTGGCACCAGTATAACCAGACGGCAACACGGTATGGTTATACAATGTCCCCTCGGCTTCCTTCCTATACTCTGAAAGGAGGAGGATGGGCTGGGTTCACGCCTCGATGAATTGGGACTGCAATTCCTACACTTACCACTAGAGTTCCTTAGCTGGCTGTTTAAACATTGTAAGCCATGCTCCATTTAAACACTCAGCATTAATGTCTCCAAGTTCATAGGAAGCGTTGCTGCGCAGAAGTAGCTGGGGGAGGGGGGCAGGTGGTGGAGGGGAGGTAGAAGAGGGAAGGGTAGAGGAATGGGAGGAAAGGGAACTGGGGAGAGTTGTTGGTTTGGGGGTGGGTTGAGCTGCGTGAAATCTGGATGCGGCTGGGAGGAGATGGTCTAATTAAGCTCCTCACAATTATACTACATATTCTATCACTACTCCCATAATTATAGATAGCATTTAATGTTTTAGTTGACATTTGAGGATTCTAATGAGATAGCGTTAATTTAAAAACCTGGCAGAGGGGGTTGGGGCGACAGTCGTGACATGTGTACTCAGATGCCACTAGCTAATATTAAACATTTTGTACTAACTCATCTTCAGTTTCTGTAGACAGTATCGAGGTAGACTGTAATGAGGATGAAATTATGTCAGTTCCAAGACTGGAAAGGCGACGGTACTGTAGTTTCTTAGTCTTTGTTTAATCAGTTGAAAAATTAATAAGAAACTCATCGTGGATTCAGGGGACGCTTGCCGGCTCAGCTCCTGTCGCCTGGATAGAGTGACCATCTTGTGCAACTGATGGTTGTTCGTGTTTTTTGTGTGTGTGTTTTTGCGCGTGTGATGAGAAGAGCAGGAATATTAGGAATCGAATCAAGAACTGTTTGACCTGGAGAGGGCGTGCGGGTGACACTGAAGAAGCCAAGGTTACAAAGAGGTGTTATATTAGGTAAGTAAAGGAAGAAATACACGAGCGTATGTTACCGGCACGAACGTGTCCGTAGGTAGATAGTGGATAGGTGGAGGAAGGAATTTAAGATTTTATGATCTTGCATATAGGCTGGTTATTAGTTGGAAATATGAAATGTGGGAAGAATCACACGTAATGATATATTTTTGTGATTAGGTAGGTGAGTGAAAGAAAAAAGTTGGGTGAACAGATGACCGAAGGAAGGAATTGCAAGGAATTACGAGGATTTTGTAGGTAGATACAGGAGCCATGATGGCCTGGTGGTAGCGTGTTCGACTTGCGATCTACTCGTGCCCCTCGGTTTATTATTTTACGATATTTCTGACGTACTGCCATCCTAACAAACATCCGGACTTCCGTCATCCAATAAACTGTGTGACAAAACCGCTACTGATATTAACTGAGTATTTTAAGTCTTTGCTGATAAGAGGCGAAACAGTGACAAGTCTAAAAACAACAAGTAAAGCCCATCGATAGGGGAAGAAGAAACATAAGTGATTTAGAAACATTAGGTAAAGATTGTTTGATAAGAGCTTAATGTTACAGGAATCTCGGCCATACCTGTTACTGATACCGGGATACTACTTGTTACTCTGGCCTCGTACTAGGAGTGTCATAGTCGTTCTCTTTTCTGGTGTAAATGTTGGCAGTATTTATTATGTGCATTTTTTTTTTCTTCTTCTTTTTGCCGTCGAAATTGTGGCAGTTAAATTCATCACACCATCCACGCTTCTCTTAATTGATCACTACTAAGCCATTTTTCCCCCTTCAGGAATATTAACTCATTCCTGTGACTCAGTGTTAGATGAATAAAAGTCTGAAGTTAGCTAGAAGAGAATGCTAGAACTGCCCAGACCATAAGAATATTAATGACGATATAATTAGCTCCTGTGACTCACACTCAGGTAAATCAGCACACCTAACGCAACCTGGAATATACGTATCTAGAGTTGTGCAGACCATGAGAGGGTTAAGAGCCACTGAAAACCCCAACTTATATTGTAGATGATGAGAATTAATGCTCTCCGGCCAAACTGATGTCGATGCGGCGATAATGGTGCTATCACCGCTCCCACGAGGCCCGGGTGACGCGTGAGGGCGGAGGTGGAAAGGACAAGGCGGCGTCGAGGGTAATGGCGCGATAAGGAGGCGGGACACGTGAAATGGTATAATGGTGATGGAGGGGTCTGATGGGTGAGATAGCAGCTGCAGTGCTCCGGGATATTGTACGCCAAGATGGAGTACGCTGGCGGCTCTTTATCTTCTGCCATTTTTCTAACGCAATCTTTGATGGTATTCGCAACTGTTACGGCTGCATCATCGTCCAGGCGGGGCTGATAACGCGAGCTCTTTCTTGACATACAGATAATACACCTTCCTAACGATCCGACAGTCCTGATGGCACGCGTGTCGTCCTTATTCTGTACCAGGCGATTAGCTACCATCACTAAAATGTATCTCATTAATTTCGCCCTCATTTTAGTGTACAGTATACCGTGCATATTTAATACGAATATTTTCAAAACAAATACTCAGTCCACCCCAGATGAAGAGATCTGTGTCAGTGGTAGTACAGCAAAATATTATATACATTTCATTTCACCTAATTTTATTTTATCGGTAATTTCAGACATTCAGTTTGCCAGTTCGTGAAATGGACAGGATCCGATTTGTCCCTTTCATAAACTGAGCACCAAATTGCCCAGTTCATGAATAGGGCAGTCACATTTCTCAGTTCTTGAATGAGACCTATTTATTGTCCACTTCATTAACGGGGCAATTTTACAGACGGGGCGTAACAAATATACCAGGTAGTTATTAATGTTTTATGCGATTTTTACAGTTAAGTTTCCGTAGTTGCATATCCTGGACAACACAAGCTAAGAATTGTGGCTGTTGCACCGAATCAGCCGGATAAGCAAAAATATATACCGTACGTGACAATAAGCTAAAAATATTTGGTTTCTCAGGTATAGTTTTCGGTATTAGCCAAAATATCCATTTCTGTGTTAACAGATAGCTGTGTGTGTGTGTGTGTGTGTGTGTATGTGTGTGTGTGTGTGTGTGTGTGTGTGTGTGTGTGTGTGTGTGTGTGTGTGTGTGCGCGCTCGCGCGCGCAATTATTATTATTATTATTTTTCAGAGTTGCGGTTTTCACATATCGGCTTCTTTATAAACTGTAATAATCTACTACGTCAAGTAACACATTTTAGTTTCTATATAAACCATAGACCACATCAGCTAAAACTGTCTAGTGGTGGTGCCTTGAACCCTCTAATGGTCGGGCCATCTCTACTATTCTACCCAGCTAACACCAGACGATTGTTCTGAGTCGTAGAAGCATAAGAGTGTTAATATTTCAGCTTCTACATAAACACTTATTTAGCACCACACAGCAGTTGCCCTCTTTGGTGCTGTACGAGTTCTCTGGTCACTTTAACTATACCCTGTTCACCTTAACCTGGACTAAATTCTTTGTCCTCTTGCAGCTTATTTCACGTAGCTCAGTGGCGGAAAAAGATAATGCTACGGCTTTACATCCTTTCCACAGCACTTCTTCGTGACTGCCAGCACATCCTGGTGCTCATTTCCTGTTACAACTCATCATCCAAGACGCAGGGAAGGTAATTTTAGGCCAAGTTAGAGTGAAAAGAGTATAGGCGTAAATATGTCATCTCCCCAGCAGGAATGTCGAGGTATAACTGGGGATTAACTCTAGAATATGTTGCTAGTCACGAAGAAGTCCTATGGGAAAGATGTCATGTGAAAGTGTTATCAGAGCGCAGTGTTATTCTGATAGTGAATTACAAGGAATGGGCGGCAAATCAGCGAAGATTTCCGTCAGGCTAGAGTGAATGGAGTATAGGTGGCGGTGGTGCAGGTGGGGTGGCCGCCTCTCCTCGCCCACCATATATCACCGAACCACTCGTAAACGTCACCCTATCAGCCCCACGCACTTTACACCTGTTTTATTGGTGCTATCACCCCCGGGATTCATGGCACATTGAAATAAAACCGCGCTGTATACCCCACCCCCTCGATATTTGCATATTAACCCTTGCTTTCTTAAGGGTTCCACGCCAAGGTGAAGATTTACTAGACGCACGCTGGATTTTATTGATGGTAGCATGTCTGTTATGCTTGGGACACTGAAGTAAGGGCATGGTATATCCCGATATCTTTCCTAACTCGAAGAGAATCATGTGGAAATAGCAGAGAAGAATGATGATGACTGATGATGATGATAAAAAGCCATCATCGAAAGAAAAGAGTTGACCATTAAACGTTGGGGATAACTTATTCATTTTCCTCTGGCTGACATTGGATGGTCTAACTGGTCACTGTGAAACCCCCTGAGGTCTGAGAATACAAAATACACCTCGGTTCAACCCATTCTCACAGGTATCCACGTAAGGTTAGAGGTTTTCAAGAATTCATGACCCCCAACGCTGCCACAGGTATCATTTTAACCCCTCTCAACATTTTTTTTTTCTTTTTTTTTTCCAGCGAAGGCGATTTAACGCATTTTAGGAGAGGTTTTTATAACAGACAACGTAAAATCGTCTGGAAATAGCAAGAATAAAGATCCAGTCCGTTCTCTGTAAATTTTTTTGGGGGGGAACTCGTACAAGAGCCTGCAATCTCCCTCCGTCGTCCCAAGTATTATTATTATATTCTGGACACGGATCAGGCGAGTTACGGGAGGCTTCTGTAGCGAGCTGAATAAAATCGTCTGGAGTCAACCCATCCTCTGTGAATGTCCTGTGTCAAGCGTTTCAAGAGCCTGCTTCCCAGCATGAGCTGAGTAAAGCCGTCTGGGGTTAAATCGTCCGTCGCGAAGATTTTACGTGAAGCTTTACAAGAACCTCAAGCTTCCTACCATCGTCTCCTCAGGTATCGCTTTTAACAGGTCCTTGGCGACGCATCTCAGCCATTAACCCGCTGATAACAACCCCATCTGGGCACTAAATGGCCTATAAATTCTTATCAGGTGATTTGTCTACGCTAATATGTTTTAATTCCCAAAGTTGTAGTCTTTCACGGACGCTTAATCTCTTGGACCGAGTAACTGTGGTGGATGAGAGGGAGATTAAGTGCTGTTAATCTTACACACACACACACACACACACACACACACACACACACACACACACACACACACACACACACACGAGTAATTAATCTGCAGCGCACATATAGCCAAGAAAATATGTGCTTAAGTGCTAGGAAGTTTGTCTTAGGATGCCCTGCCTTTTAATTGCCATTATGTCAAGTATAGCGCCATATATCATCATCATCATCATCATCATCATCATCCTGATCTTATTCTCACATGAAGATGAAGTGAGGTAGAATTCAGAAACAAAGAATGAGAAGGCATAAAACAGGGAAAATTATAGTTTTTCTTTCTTGTTTTCAAGATTTTACCTCAGCCCATCATCCATAGGTGGATATGAGTCATGATGATGATGATGATGATGATGATGATGAGGAGGAGGAGGAGGAGGAGGAATGACGATGATGTTTATGATACGTTGCTACACATAACAGTCCAGTGGCCACAAAGCTGGATGTCCAAAGACTAACATGCTAGCACTAAAACATTAAAATAATTACTGGTATGTGTTGAAGCTGAGCAAAACAATAACATTACGAGAACATCGCAGTACGAAGACTTAGGTCACCAGTAGTAGCAGTTGTTGTTGTTATTGTAACTTCAGGTTTATGTGTAACGTGAACCCGGTGGACTGCAGGCTGAAGTTGCCCGCCTGCAGTCTACCATCCTACTTACGGGGAATAGGGCGGGAGCCGAGGGATATTTGTATAACCTGGCATTGGAGCAACATGGTTATATCGGTGCCACCACATGAAGGCGTCCCTCACTAACACCAAGTCACCAAAAACTGGGCAGCGTGGGGTGGAAGTGTTGTGTAAGATTAGATGACGAGAACCATGTTATTAACCCCATGACTCTGAGGACGTACATTTCCTTTTATTCTTGCCACCTACTAGCAGTTTTATTCAGCTCAGGACGGACTTGAAGGCAATAAATGTATCAGTGAAGATAGTTCGGGGAAAAAAAAAAAATGAGTAAAATCGTCTGGTGGTAGCAAGA
Source organism: Coenobita brevimanus (assembly GCF_032717465.1). NCBI lineage: Eukaryota > Metazoa > Arthropoda > Malacostraca > Decapoda > Coenobitidae > Coenobita > Coenobita brevimanus. Next base: position 4,628,538 of record NC_136996.1, on the reverse strand, counting down.
ATAAAATAAACCATGAAGTCCTCTAAGCGAAGGGGCAAAACTGAGATGACAAGTTTAAGTAAGCAAATGATGATAATAAAATGTGTGTGGTTACTACATGTCGTACCCAAATATACTCTGTAGTGTGGGATCAAGGGTTACCAAATCTTGTAACTATAGGCTTCTCATAAATGTCCATAAAAATCCCTGGACTTGCCTTCCCCTTCGCATCAGAGAAAGACAATTATAGGAGAGCAAGAAGGCTTGGAGTCAGAGGAAAGGCATTATAGAGGAGGAAAACGGCGTGGAGTTAGTTGGAGGAAAGGAATTATATAGAGGAAAATGCTGCATAGGGAAGGAAATAGGTACAGGATCAAAGGAATTTAGTTATATGTGAGGAAAATGGCACGAATTCAAAGGAACGGAATTATAGGAGAAGGAAAATTTGGGAGCCTTGACAAAAATGAGTGACAGGAGAAAGGAAAGGTACCAGTACAGGGAAATGCAAATATATGGAAAGGAAAGACAGCGAGGCATAATCCACCTCGTTTGAACAGGGAGTAAAGCACCTGTCTGGTCTTAGTATAAATATCCCAAACCGCCTTCCTGACTCCCACCGCCCCACCACGATAAACACTATCACACCTGCACCTTGGCCTGACTCCTTTCCTCTCCTTCACCCTCGCCTTCTTTACATCACACGTTTCTCTTCTTCTTGTCGTCCTTTTCTGTCTCCTATTTTTTCTTCCTTCTTTCACTGTTTTCTGCCCCTCCATTTCGTAATTCTCTTCTCCCTACCTGCCATCCCTTAATATCCTCCCTCCTCCTCTCTACCCTACTTCTCTCTTCAACTACTGTCTCTTATACCTAATTTCCCCTTACTTGCCTGCCACTCCTGCTTTGCATACTTTTATCATTTCCTCCGTCCCTCCTTCCCTTACTCCTTCTCTCCTTGCCTACTCTCGCCCTCATATCCCTCCACCTCATATCCCTCCACCTTCTCTCTCCCACCTTACCTGCTCTCACTCCTACCAAAACACCTTCCCATATCGTCTCTTCTCCTTCCCATACTCTCCTTCGCTCCCTAACTTTTCACACTTTCATACCCTCCCCCCTTAATTGCTCCTTTTTTCACCTCTCTGATTCTTCTCCCTTCCGTCCCTCCCATCCTTCATTTCCTCCTCACTTCCTTCCTACCTCTGCTTCTTCCATCCCTCCCTTTCTTCTTCCTCTACCTGCCTACCCTCTCGTCAGCCTCTTTTCATTCTCCTGTCTTCTTCATTCTCCTTTCTTTCACTCCCCTCCTCTCATTTACCATCTCTTCCGCCTTCTCTGAATCCTTTTCCGTCTTCTCTGTCTCTCGCACTTCTCTTTTCCATCAATTATGTCATCTCCACTCCTCCTCCTTCTCTTCCTCCCTCTGTCTTTCTTTTCGTCCACTTTCCACTTATCCATCACTTCTTCCTTACCCCTTACTTCTCCAACCCTGTTTCTCACACTCCTTCTCTTTCTTTGTTTTCTCATGCCTCCCGTTTCCATCACTCTTTCCTAATTTGTCTTTTGCATCTTTCCTTCTCATACTTCTCTAAATTTCTCCTCTCATTCATCTCTTTCCCTTCACTCCATCCTTCTCCATCCCTTCTCATGTCTCTCTTTGTCTACGTTTCTTCTCTTCCACATTAATTTCTCAATCTATCCCATCTACAGTCTTCCCAGTCCCCTCCTCCTTCTCTTTTCTTTATCCTTCTTTTCTCCCACTCTTCATTACCCTTATTTCTTCCCTACCTTTCTCCTCCATCCTTCCACCCTCTTTCCCTTTTTTCTCCCTTTCTCCCTCTCTTTTCTGTCTTCTCTTCCTCCTGTCTGTACCGCCACGCCTTCTCTACCATTCTCCTTCATCCCTTCGCCTATCCCTCCCCTCCTGAGTCACCCCCATTTAAGATACCTGCCTGTGTTGCCCAGGTGTAAGTGCTTATGACGTATTAGACTGCTGCCATGTATGTATGTGTGTATGTATGTATGTATCAAGAAGTAGCGTCATGTGCGTATTCTCATGCTTATGTGCGGAATCTACATATATGAAAGTTGGAGCATATCTCACGAAGTGGTTAGGTCATCTGGAGTGAATGGAGAAACTGAGAGACTGACTAGGAGAATATATGAGAGTTTGATACGGACTGGGAGAATATGAATGAGAGGTTGACTAAGAGAGTATATGAAAGTGAGATATGGATTAGGAGAGTTTATGAGTGAAAGACTGACTAGGAGCGTGTGTGTTATGAACTAGGAGAATATGAGATTAACTGGGAGAGTGTATGAAAGTGGAGGGAGTGAGTGGGGGAGAAGAAGGAAGAGACTGAGAACGTGATGGAGAGCTAAGGTGCAAGAGAGTCTGAGGGAGGACGTTATCTTCTGGAGAGAAGGGTCGTTGATGAGTAGGGAGAGAACCGCCTGGAGGTCCTTGTGTAGAGTACTAAAATGATGAAGAAATTATATATGAATGAGTCTGACGGTAGGAGGAGGTATGGAAGCAGAAGAAGAAGAGTAGATGATCTATCTATCTATCTATCTATTGCCAGACGCCTCAATCCCGTTTGGGGTGGCCACAAACAAATCGCCTCCAAGTCGCCCTGTCCCCCGCCATTTCACTGCCCTGCTCGCAACTCACACCCCCCTCTCTCAAATACCTCTCCACCCCATCCCTCCATCTCATCCTCGGCCTCCCCCTCCCTCTTCCCCCCTCCACCTCACTCACATACACTCTCTTCGTCAGTCTTTCACCCTCCATCCTCTCCACATGGCCAAACCACCTCAGTGTGTTCCTCATAACGCTTCCTATCACATCCACATCCACACCACAACGCTCCTTTATATCCTCATTCGTCAGCCTGTCTCTCCACGTGACTCCACAGGCTCCTCCTAAGGGAGGAAATGAATTGAGAAAGCAAGGATCGTTATTATTATTAGCCATCCCCGCCCCGGAGAGGAATGGGGACAGGTATTGTTTTCACTAGTTTTGTCTGTTTGTTTGTTTGTTTGTTTGTCTGTCTATCTGTCTGCCTGTGTGTCTGTCTGCCTGTCTGTGTCCGTCTGTCTTTCAACACATTTACGCGAAAACTACTGGTGCGATTTTGACTAAAATTGCGGGGATGATGGGCTATGACCTTCTGGTCACCTGATGAAATTTTGGGCCAAATTGGGCCAAGACCCAGGCTGTAGGCCCAAAAATTGTAAATGAAAAAAATCGTTTTTTTGTCGTAACTCCCAGTCAGATTCGTCATATCTATGTGACACCAAAACCTAAATGTGCATCTTTCAAATCTGCATCCTATTATAGGTGTTGTTATTAATATAATAATCAGCCTCTTGAGCCAGTGAAGTCTTCTGATCCGAGTGGAATCATGTGATCGCAAGAAGAGTTAATGAAGATTGCATATGACCGCTCCAGCCTCATGGATCTTACTTAGGAAAAAATAATATGACGTTACTCAGAATAGAGCAGAAAACACTCTTGTCAAAAGTAGTTTTATTGATTTATTAACTGATTTTCTCCATAGACCTTTGATAAAATTACACTTCATCCCTTGACAAATAAATTAAGTCAATTCTTTCATGATAGGAGTAAATTGGGTATAATGTCCAGGTAACGTAGATATACATAAGTGTTAATTAATGTTCAGGTTACGTTATGCGTACCTGAGTGTTAATTCTGTTACCATCAGCTTATAGTCGGGACATCTCTAGTATTTTATTGAAACTAACCAGTTCTGCTGTCGGGCCCTGCTGCGGATGTCACTGATTGCATTGCCCAGTTGACCCTTGTGCGGTGTGGTGCGGTGAGGATCTGTCCGTTCTCCCCTTTGGGGCTAAGATGCGAATGAATGTGTTTGAATGGATGAGCAAATGGAGAGTGAGTCGTCCTGTCTCGGCTACCTCCCTTTCCTTGGGGGAAGCAGCCTAGGTATATAGATAGATAGATAGAACTTTAAGCGATTTTGTTCACCTAAGAGTGGGTCATAGGAGCCTGAGAGTGTTAATAAATGGTACTGCCATGCCCAGCACTGATGAGATAGGGAGGGCGTGAGGGCTTAGTACACCACCTCTCTTAAGGTAGTAGTTATAAAAAATCTTAACCAGCTTTTACAATAAGCAAGTCGCACAACAGTTCTCTTTTTCATATTTTGTCACTAACATTCTATATTGCGAAGTGTTTGGCTGTATAAGTGAAAATATACGTATACACCAGCAGTCTTAAAACACAGATTAAGCTTAGGAGAGTTTATAAATATGGTTCTCGATGTGTTTGTCAGGCGCCGCAGTAAATAAGCGGAGGGTATATATGTGCCCTTGTGTGATAGTGTGGGCCCGTCCGCACCTCCCCCTTATCAGCAGAGCAGTACTTGAAGACGGCTGTATAGGTCTTAAGTCTGTCACTGGACGTCTTACCCTCCCGCCCTCACAGCTGATGGTGTTTGTGGCTTTAGTGAATTATGAAGAGATGTTATTTGGACCTACTCACCCTGTTTATTAGTGGAAAATTAGGTTATGATGATGATGATTGTGATGGTGATGATGGCAGTGATTGAAGGTCATGGTGTCGGTGGTGATAGTGGTGATGGTGGTGGTGGTGATGGTAATGATGATAATATTGACGATGAAAGTGGTTGCAGTGATGATGATGATGGTAATAATGATGATGTGATATTGACGCTGCAGGTGGTGATGATAATGATGATAAGTACAACGCTGCTGTTGAATGTTTGGTTTCAACATGCTTGCTTAATTACAGTCTTTTTTTTAAGGCTTTAGATTATTTAGATTACTTGATTAACTCCCTCCTATTTATTTTTCTAGTATACTATCGGTAAAAAGGAAGGTGCAGAGGATCTCGTGAACCTTTTCAGCCCGAGGACGTATATTTCTTCTTTGCTGCCTACAGACGATTGTATTTAGATTAGGAGGTACTCATCTTAGTGAATGAATAAGATATAAAAACTATACCCCATTTACTCTAACTTGGCCTAAAATTTCCATCTCGACTGTTGAGTTGTAAAAATAGACTGACAGTAGATCATGATGCTAGTCACGAAAAGGTGCTATGGTTGGAGTGTAGAGACTTAGCACTGCCCTTTTCTGCCACGGAACTGCGTAAAATAAGCTGCAAAAGGACGAAAATCTGGACCAGATTAGAGTAAAAAGAGTATAGTGAACTTCTGTCTATATGTGGTCTCCCCAAAACTGTATGAAATCGCAAATCAGTAGCAAAAATAGAAGTAAATAAAAATTGTACTCAGAAATTCAGGTTTTAGGATCTGTTACTGAGAGATGGAGATTTTTTTTTTTAAGGTAGCTTAAAAAACTGAATTCGTTTTTATTATTTTTCTACTTAATTTATTGGTAAGACGCTGAGGAAAGAGGGCCCTAAATGTCTGTTCTTTTTTTTTAAACGTGGAAATTGTTCAGATATCTTCGAAAACCACCATTTATTTCTTGCTGTAGTGCATTACCGGTAGAGAGAGAGAGAGAGAGAGAGAGAGAGAGAGAGAGAGAAGGGAAGCATGTGGACTTACAGGGAGAAACAAACAGGCAAAGGAATTTAATAGCATAGCAGTGTTGATGTGGATGTGTCGGCAAGTGTGAAGAAAAATATCCTGGTATGGTTTGGTCATGTGGAGAGAATGGGAAGATGCATGTTGGTGAGGTGGAAGGGAAGAAGGGGGGAGAAGGAGGCCGAGAATGAGGTGGAAGGATGAGGTGGAGAGGTGTATGAGTGTGGGTGATGTGAGCTGGAGGACGGACAGCCTGATGACAAAGACAAGGTGACATGGAGGAAATTTTTTTCCCCACCCCTTCCCTAGACGATTTTGTTTAGCTTAGAGATTTTTGGACAGGGAGAGATAGATATGGCCTTCATTAATCCCTCCATTACTATAGCATCCTCCTCAGTATAATCGTCAGAGAGCAGCAAGAATCATATAAAGGAATAAAAAGTAATCGTTGCAGAGGTATGGAAAAGAGAGCTGTGTAAGCCATGACATTACAAGGAAAACACTATAAATTCATGTCGTTAAATGAGTAAATAAAATGCTGTGATACAAGTAAGAATCATTTTAAAAAGACGTCAACGCAGTGAAGGGGTCAAGCGGGAATGAGAGCGTTAATAAATGACGTATCACCCTCATTATTTTCCCGCTTGACATTGCACAATAGATAAATCAGCGGTGAACATAACGACTGCAAATTAAAACTGCATCGTTCCCCCAAAATTATGGCCTTCATTAATCAAGTTAGGGGCAGAAACCGGATTATATTTCCCTCAAGCCGAGAGAAAAAAAATAAAAGGACGAGGATGGGGCGCTATTAATAAAAAAGAAGTCAGCTTTGCATTAATTTACCATCGCAATAAAGAAGGTGAGATTATTGCCCTCCCCCATTGAGGAAAGAATAGGTTTGACGTTAGAATCGGTTTGCCAAACCCATCATTTATGTATTACGCCCTCAGTCCAATGTAAGGCCCAGGACCCTACCAGCGGTCACCTCAGTCACGCGCCGCAACTTAAGTTCTCTAGTCTCGCACCCGCCACATTTAATTCTGTTCTTCTCCACTCCAGAAATAGCGTGGAACTGCAAAAGAACCTGCAGACACTAGTGTGTGTGTGTGTGTGTGTGTGTTTGTTAATTTTGTTAATTATTCCAATTTAATAATAAGAACACTAAGATTTGACCATGCACATGATCTATGACTTTTAGTCTTTTAAACGTAAGGTGTCTAGGCATCTCATAATGAACCAATCATGATTTTTGCCCTTTTGTTCAGTTTTCACTGAAAAGGACAACTTTTTGTAGGCTTGCAGCCTTTGAACCTTTCTTTTCACACACACACACACACACACACACACACACACACACACACACACACACACACACACACACACACACACACGCACGCACGCACGCACGCACGCACGCACGCACGCGCGCGCGCACACACACACACACACACACACACACACACACACACACACACACACACACATTACCAAAATTTTTTATTTTTTACTAAGAATAATATCTGGCAGTTCTTGATGATTTCGTGGACTACATTATGCCATGCTACAACACAATATACGTATGACAGAAAAAAAATCACTGCATTTATTACGTTGATCACGGGGCAGGTGTGAGTAATCTGTCGTCAGGGAAGCCAGAAATACTGTGATTTGGCATGAGAATTTCTGTAAGCCACGGCTGAACCTGAATCCTGTTTTAAAGTCTTAATTAAGGGCAGTTCTTCGTTTAATTCCCTGCGGTGTGAATGTAGTTACCGTCAGAATATTGATTAGCTGCGCAGCCTATTGTTAGAAAGTAATACAATTTTGCCAGACCACGAACTGCCTAGCTGATCAGCATAATTTCCACTACAGTTAGACCTCATTTTATTTTTCAGTCCGTCTTTCCTTTCGCTATATTAGCTCTTCATTTCTCACACCATATATCTAGCCTTGTCTAATCATGTTCCCCACCTTCCCTCATACATTGCTTATCCTCCTTATCCGGCTTTATATCCAAACATCTATTTCCAATCTCTGTGTCTTTCTGTGTATTGTTTGTCTATATGTTTGTTACCTGATGCCATAAGTGATGTCCTATAGCTCTACTGACTCATCTTACTAATAGCATATCTTTCCACAATACGCCATTCTCCCTTATATACTCTCCACGTTGAGCTACCATCTCGATCTTAGTCCACCTCTTCCTCTTCTTCCAGTCACTTCTCTTTTCCATCTCAACCACCTACCCCTTCCTTGGTTCAATTCTTCTTCTTCTTCACATCTTGACTTTCCATGGTCTCTATTCTCGTCGATTATGGAGGTTACCTTGCACCACTTTCTTAACGATTGATTTTGCATAGCATAGTTCAGTATTCTATTTTGTGTCACTTATGAATACGGTATTAATATCGACATACATTACATTAATAGCATACAACAGAATAGTTAACCTGATTGAAATGAATTAGTAAGATGCCAAAAAGCTTCTTAATGTGACGCAAACATAGTCCACTTCGTCCTTTACATGTTTTTCTTTTCAGTCCTCCCTACTTTGTTCTGTGTGTGTGTGTGTGTGTGTGTGTGTGTGTGTGTGTGTGTGTGTGTGTGTGTGTGTGTGTGTGTGTGGAGTTAGTGGGAAGCGAGTGGTTTGGTCGAGAAGTACAGTAAGTGAAACAGAAAGCAGTTTTAGTTTCTATCTGTATGGCGTAGATTACATGTTATAGTTCTTTCACTTTAATTTAGCCTATACTGTTTTCCTTTTACGTGTATTGCACGTTGCTCAGTGGCAGGAAAAGACAATGGTACGGCTGTACATTGTTTTCATAGCACTTTTTCCTGACTTTACATTGTCTTCTAGTGTTAAATTCTTGTTATCACTCAGCATGCAAGATGGAGAGAGAGAGAGAGAGAGAGAGAGAGAGAGATTTTAGGACAGGTTGAAGTGAACAGGGCTTAGTGGTGGGGTTGAGTGTTTTTTTGTCACCTAGTTGCCCGCTCTTCTTCCCCCTCATTGTTACCTCGCCTCTACAGCTCCTCGTCAGGTGTGTTGCCTCAGGTGGTGTCCCCTCCCCTCCGATTACCTCAGTCTGGAGGGTCAATATAATTCCAAGAGGGAAGAAAATGAGAACATTAGCGCTGAGTTATTCGCTCCTATATCATGGGGTAATGTGGGCGTGACGTCAGGCAGATGTCATTACGGGGCTGTGGCAGGACTGGGTGTCAAGTGGCCGCTGGAGGGAGGGATAGAGGGTGCGGGGATAGGGGAGAAGATTTTAGGGAGGTGGAGGGGTATGAGTAGGATACAGGGACAGATATCATTTCAGGGCTGTGGAAGGGCTGGGAGTCAAGTGGAAGGTGGAGGGAGGGGACGGAGATAGAAGAAGGAATTGAGGTGTAGAAGATATGGATAGAAGATAGGGAATACAGTGCAAGGGACAGAGGTAAGGTGAGGAGCCAGAGGAAAAGGATGAGATTTTTAAGGGATAGAAGGGGATAGGGGTAAGGATGAAGGGGGTAGTGGATAAGGCTAGAGAATTGGTAAAGGTAGGAGACAAAACGTGAGAATGAAGATGTGGATATGGTTGGGAACAGAGAAAGGTAAGTAACAGTAAAGGGACAGGGGAGGAGAAAGGAATTAAAGGGTGGGTAGTGGGTTGACTTTAGTAAGATACGGTGGGAACAGAGACAGAGGAGGAGGTATGGGAGGTAGGAGGCTGATGGGAGAAGATAGAAAAGTAGAAGGAGGTGGGAGGGGAGAGAGAGGTGAAGGGTGAAGTGACTGAGGGAAGGGGAGAATGTAGGGGGTACATATGGAGGGGTGAGGCGTTAGAGAAGATGGAAAATTTAGAGGATAGACAGGAGGGAGAATAAATAAAGGGAATGGGGGATATGTAGGGAACAGATATGAGGAAGAACTGTTAAGAGGAAAAGGAGAAATGTTGGAGATAGAGAGATGGAGGGAAAGGAATGAGGGGGTTCTGAGTTAGTGTATGGAGTAGAGTAGGGTTGGAGTCAGCAAGGGGACAGGGAAGGATAAAATGTATTGTTAAAGTAAGGGAGGAGATAGAGGGTTAGAGCGAGGATGAGGGATTGACTGGGAGTATGTTATGGTAAGGTTCTGGAATGTGACCAGGAATTATCAGAGTGATCAGAGCTATGGTGGTTTACTTGTTACCTCGTGCACCTCCCGATCTAGGTATGCTATGAGTTCAGAGTCTGAAACCCAAGCAGTGATGAAAATTCAGAGTGGGTCCTATTTGCATGTCCTTTTGTATGGAAGTATATGTTTGTATCCAGTTGGTTCTTACTGATAAAGTATACAAACTCGTGGCATGCATAAGTATAGCCTTTATAACTCTTCCACATGCACTGTTCTCATTATCAACACCCTTCCTTTATTTGCACTTGGCCTCCATAGGATAAAGTAAAATATAGCAATCACTTTTCCTTCGATGATAAGCTCTGAACCTGCAATGAACCCTATGCGGAAAGATACAGAGATAGTGTGATCATTGTGTACATCTGAGTAATACAAATGATGGTAAGATCATATCATGTGTGCTGTATCGTGATGAGTCTCTTTCATTCAGTGCAAAATCAACCAAATTCAGCTTAACCCCTTCAGGACGGTAACTTCTTTTTTCTTTATAATCTTTCTACCACTAGACAATTTTTATTTTGCTTTGGAGACATCGCACTTAGTAAAAGACTAAGAATCTATATCCAGTATTGCCTTCAGAATTATTTCTTCCTCGTAATGCAGGAGTTAGAAGCTACAACAGTTATATCTTCACAACATTTCTTTTATTGGTTCTGTATACCGCCAGACAATTTTGTCTGTTTTTTCTTTTTCTACTTTTCTTTTTCGGCATGTAGAGAAACCTCCTGTTGTAAGGATTTAAGTTATGCAGGTGGGAGCATAATAGCAAAGGATGTCTCTGGTACTGAAATAACATTCTCCCCCAAACGTAGTCACATCAGTTAGATCACTTATTTCCTACATGCAGGCTTTCTTGTTGACCTTAGAATAGAGTTTTCGAACTGCAGGGGTTAGATGTAGCTTTCACTAACCGTTTCAGTAATAGAGGTCGTTCATCAGCTGAATAAAATTTTCTAGAGGTAGCACGGATGACACAAAGCTTACGTCCTCTGGCTGATGGAATTAAAGGGTCTATCGTAGTGGATGGGTTAAATTATGGCAAATCGTATGTGTAGCAGCAAAATGACGGAGGTTGTGTGGTCTCCCTCAGCCACAAGAACTACAAGCCCCCCTATACCCAACTCACCCTGGAGGCTTGTGTCCACTCTCCCCCCTCCCTCATCTCGCCCCTCTCCCCCCACCTTTATCCCCACCCCTCCCCTCCTTTCGTCTGGGCGGTGTCTGTTAGTGACCATTACACGGGGTAAGACTGTCGCCTCTGGGAGCTTGTCAGTTCTGGTCTGCTGGCAAAAAAAAAAAAAAAAGAAAGAAAGAAAATGCTCAGCGAAAATGATAAGGAAAATGCGCTGTATATTTTTTTTCTCCTTAAGCAGTGTTCATTTAAAACTTTTCAAAATTATAAGTACGTGATCGTAAGATTTATGTTGCATACAGCCAGATCAAAAATAAGTCTATGGATATGTATTTTGCTTGATAAGATTAACCAGCTTAGTGTACAGGGTCTGAGCTAAGGATTGTGCTGTCGTTTATGTGTGTAGGTGGATGGGTGTCAGTATGTTGCCAATGCATGGATGTGTGTGTGTGTGTGTGTGTGTGTGTGTGTGTGTGTGTGTGTGTGTGTGTGTGTGTGTGTGCGTGTGTGTGTGTGTGTGTGTGTGAGAGAGAGAGAGAGAGAGAGAGCGTGTGTGGTTATGAACAGTTATGTTAATGTGTGATTTCAAGCAGGGTGATGAACAACGGGAAGTCCCATTAACCTCGCATGTTGGCACGTAGAGTCCGTCGCATTAAGCATGACTACCTCCAGGCTAGTGTTAATATACGCCAAGGTACAGGAGTTTGATGGTGCTCTTGCTCCACCAGACACACCATTATCAGGATTCATTTTTCATCTCCTTTTTTAACACGACAATTGGTGAAGTGACTATATTGCAGGTGTGCATGAAGCCCATCAATTAAAAAAAATTAAAAAATAGGTGTAGATGTTTTGGCTTATGAAGTGGGGCAAAGATTCCATGGGCTTGAATGATGTGTGAATGATTGTGTGGCTCATTTCATTGGACATGTTAATAGCTCTCCCATTTTTTATGCTCTCTCTTCCTTTATATCCTGAGTCTGTCTTACCTCATCTTTAAGTTGGATTTTAGGTCAGGATGTTGGTGACTGATTTCTCATTTTCCATACGAAAGAGCAAAAATAACTGTACAAATCATTAACAGAAGTATGAGTATTCAACACATCTCATCCAACCTTACCCTTTCCTAGTTCGTCGTTCGGTACATTCCAGCCTTTCTTTTCTTCATCACCTTCCAAATTCTCTCCTAATTTAAGCAGTATTATTTTCACACAATTTTTTTTCTGCCTCGTTTTGTCTTTCACGTCCCCAAATTTAGTATTCAATTCCCTTTTACCAGTGCACTTTCATTCATGTTGTTTTAAGGGATGGGTTTTTCATTCTTAAAACACTTGGTATTATCGGTTGTCACACTGGTTTTGTTAAGGGAAAGAGTCGCCAGTCCATTAGAGATAGTCCTTATTATTAATCTAGGCGACCACGATCTGTGTTATTAAATTATGCTGGTTGGTTCACTTTTATGGCTGGCCTGTAGATTCTCTCTCTCTCTCTCTCTCTCTCTCTCTCTCTCTCTCTCTCTCTCTCTCAAGACGTGCCTTCAAACTCTGTAACTCGTATTTGAGCAGCAGTGGAAAAAGTTGGGAAAGGCCTTTGTTCTGTACTGGACTGACTTAGGATGATGATGATGATGTTGACGATGATGACGATGATGATGATGATGATGATGATAATACAGGTTTGCCATTTCTGTGGGGGAAGGTCATAGTTTACCTGTCTGTGTTACCTGCTGTGAGTACTTCCTTTTGTTCTACCTGACGTCACCTGTTGCATGGGTCGCAGAGACAACAAAGAAGGTGCATTATCAACATGAGCAACATCTCCCAGACACCAAGTGCGTCTCGTGTGTGTGTGTGTATGTGTGTGTGTGTGTGTGTGTGTGTGTGTGTGTGTGTGTGTGTGTGTGTGTGTGTGTGTATGCTGCAGATGAATGCCTTGGTTGTCTCGAGTATCCAGACAACAGTAAATATTCCAGGTATCTTGACACAGCGACTCTTGTTCCAGTGTAGCCCCAGGGAGCCTTAGCGCCCCTCCCTGCCTCTCCCTCAAGATTCGTGGGAACTTGAGACGTCTTGTACCTGAAGGCGGGGCAGGGAGGGGCACTGGTGAAGGGCATGTTGGGCAGGAAAGTGGTGGAAAAGAGGAGAAGTGAGTGGTGGAGAAATAGTGGAGAGGGGAGAAGGTAGGAGGGAGATGGATAGGAAATAATGAGAAAAAGAGATGGAAAGGAAATACTGGAAAGGGCAAAAGGGAGGTGGCGAGCTTGTGGTGAAGGAAAGGAGGTGATAAAGAAGCGATAGAGAAGTGGTGGAAGAGAGTGGTGTAGAAGGAAGGAGGGAAGTGAGTGAGGTGGTAGGGAAGTGATGGAGGAGAGAAGGGAGGTGGTACAGAGGCCGATGGTAAACGATATTGTTGAGGGTTATTGTAGGGAAATGATGAGAGATGGAAGTAGGGTATAAGAGAGAGAGAGAGAGAGAGAGAGAGAGAGAGAGAGAGAGACGGGAGGTGGAGAAAAAGTAAGTGGTAGAGGATTACAGTAGGAGAATGGAGGGAGGAAATGACGGTAGAAGAGGAAAGATGGTAGGTGATAGAGAGGTAGACTGGCGTGGAGGAAAGGTGGGAAGTGTTAGAGAGCAGAGGTAGAAGGTTATATTACACGAATGTAGAGAGGGAGGGTGAAGTCAGGGAAGGAGAGAAGGCAGGTGGTAGAGAAGTGGGTGATAGGAGAGGAGAACAGAGGTAGCAGAGAGCTTTGGTAGGTGAATGGTGTGAATAAGTAGTAAAGGAGTTAAGCCGCCACAGACATGGTAAAGGAAGGGGACGTAGAAATGTGAGCACTGTCTCTTTAATAGCTTTGTTGATTTTAACTATGTGCGAAGAATAGAATGTGCTCAGAGGTACGGAATAAGCTGTCTGAGTGTGTAGTGAGGAAACAAAGGTGGGATGAAGGCAAGGCTGAGGCAAGGTGAGGGGAGAGGGAAATGTGGACTACCAAACCTTCACAGTGCCACTGTCTGTGAATATTATCGCTCTTCTCTTTCACGGTCTGTGCCTTGTTTCTGTCTTGCCCTCTTCCAAACCCCATTAGAGGAGGGGAAGGAAATGTAGGCTGGTGAGGAAAGGGAAGTGTGGGATAGTGGGGAGAGGGGAAGGGAGAGAGGTGGGGGATGAGGGGTGAAGAGTGTGTCCTGTTGGGGAGAGGGGAGAGGGGCACAGGGTGGGCGGGTGAAGACGAACGACGTCTGGTGGGGAGGGCTGGCACTGACACACGCCCGGCCACGACCCTCATGTTCCGCCCTCCCCCACACCACCTCACTCCCCACACTCGTTTTTCAACTCCACTTTTTGTGACCGGGAACTTAATACTTTATCTCGGCGCAAGGCAGCATAAGTATATGGTATTTAGTATTCAATCAGACCGCTGCCTGACATCTTTACTGCGGTGCTCAGTCGCCTGCAGGAGTGATCATCTTACCTGAGGTGGTGTCCAGGCAGGAGCACTGAACTCTCTTGCAGGCTACAGTAGCAGTGAAGATGTTGCGGCATGTTGCTTCACTACCTCATTGGGATATCTGATATAGTTATTAGTCTGTGAATTATGCTCTGTGGGTACGAAATTGAGATGTGTAATATCGTAAATGTAGTTATCTTCCTCTTCACAGTGACATTTTTTTCGCCTCGTTCTTGCTGTCTCCATGCTATTTCTATATTGCTTCATTCTCATTAGGAAATCTAATATACTTTTTGTCTTTGAATCATGATCTGTGAGTACGGAATTGAGATGTGAAATAATTGTAAATGGGGTTCCTACCTCCTGCACCCAGATGACGTCTTTTTCTTTGCATTCTTGCCATCTTCAGACAATTTTATTCCGTCGAAGATAAACTTTTCGAACTAAGAAGGTTAGGTATGGCTCACCTAAACTAAATAAAATCGTCTAGAGTTATTTCAAAGTAATAGTAGAGACTCTGACACATTCCCTCTTCCAGCCCACAGCCTTTCTTGCCTACGTCGTGTTACCCTGTTTACTCTTACTCTTTTCCCATGCTCATACAGTATATCTCATCTTGCTCCATCTGTCTCCTTCTCGTAATGTTCTAAGCTTCCAGTTCTCCTCCTCCTCCTCCTCCTCTTTCTCCTCCTCTTCCTCCTCTTTATCCCTATTTCAACACGTACTGCCCCTGCTATTCAACCCTAAGGCGTTTCTAGGCTGGCGCGAGGCGGCTTCCATCAGGTAACAATCCTCGGCCCAGACTATTAGGAGGGAGAAGAGGGAAGGGGAAAAGGAAAGAAAAAGAAAAGACGTATTATGATTCTGCCGGAATCATCTTAAATTTTGATATTCTCTGAAGTGCTATGCCAAAAAATATAGATACCTCGATTTTTATGTTAATGCTGTCCATTGGGGAGGATGGAAAGAAGGGGATTTCAAAGCAAAAAAAAAAAAAAAATGAAAAGAAAGAAAAGAAAAATGAAAAGAGAAAAAAAACACGTCCCTGCTACCTCTACTTTTCATCTTTTGTTCCTCCTTCCCTTGCTCTTTCTTCTCCCTGTTTCTGCTCCTCTTCCTCCCTTCTCCCTGTTCCTAGTTCTCTGTTTCCTTCTGCAGCAATTCCTAAATCTACTCTGCGCATACTGTTATTGTTGCTTGCGATCCTTCCCCCATACCTTATCGTCCTCTTTCTGCTCCTCTACTTCCTCTTACTCTCTTCCCTTCATTGCTTCTACAGTTCCTCCAGCATTGATTCACACTTCCTATTTTTGTTCCTATAACTACTAATTCCAACCCATTTTTCTCATAGCTCCCCTCCTTGTTCTCCCTGCTTTGTCTTCTTTTGCTTCTTTTTCCCATTTTCTTCTCCTCCACCTCTTATTCTCCTCCCTCCTGCTCCCCCTTCCTTCTCCCCCTCCTGCTTTCCCCGTCCTCAAATTCCCAACATTTCCTCTTTTGTTCCACCCTAGCATGTCTACTCCCTCTCTTTACCCTCCATACCTTGCTTCAACTTCCCTCACTCTTCCTTGCCTCTCCTTCTCGTCCTCCTCCACTTCTAGCTTGCCTTTTCTTCATCCTCCACCTCTCCCATCCTTTCCTTGCATTGTTCACCCTTACAATGCCCCTCCATCCCGCACCTCCTACTCTTCATTCATCCACCGCTACCTTGCTTCTCCTTATTCCTTCGCCTCCCTCCTCCTTGCCACCACTTCTACTCTTTAACTTCTTTTTCATTCTTGCTCCACTCCTACCATGCCTCTACCCCCACACTAAATACCGACTCTTACTCTAATCCATCATTAACCCTTTATGCGTAACCTGCCACCTCTTCCTCCTTCTCCATCTTTCTTTTCCTTGCTCCACTCCTACCCACCTCCCTATCTCTTTACCACCACTTTTATCATGCCTCTCCCGCCATTCTTCACTGCCTTCAGCTCTCCTTTCCTCCTCCTCCTCCTCCTCCCGCCATTCTTACACTGTCTTCTCCTTTCCTCCTCCTCATCCTCCCACCCTTCTTACACTGTTTTCAGTTCTCCTCCTCCTCCTCCACATGTGCTTTCCTCCCTCTCGTCATGCTGTACCCTGCCTCTTCATCTCCCATCCTCCTCCTGTTTATCTTGCTTTACAATCCTTATCCTTCAGCATGTAGAATTAGATCTCGTAGTCATAGTCTACTCTGTAACAAACAGCCTTGAAAGGACCATAAGATCTGTTGCTGCATGCTTTCCTTTGTACTCCTTTGTCCTCCTTTGTACTTTGATTTCTCCACCTCTCTCCTCATCCCTTTTCTCCCAATTCCTACCTTGCGTGCCACACCTTCTCCACAAAGTTGCCACCCATCCTCCACCGTTATCATGACTCTCTCTCTCTACCTTATATTCGTTCCTCCTCCCCCACTTGCCACCTCTTCCTCCAAATGCACATTACCTTCCCTTCCCCCTCCTTCACCTGACTATGTCCTTCTCTCCTACCTGCCTTCTGTACCCTCTTTCCTTCTCTCCTCCTACATTCTATACTCTCTGTCCTCCTTTCTTACATTTAGACTCTCTTTCCTCTTCTCCTGCCTTCCACTCGTACATCCTCTCTCCCCCACACCTACCTTCCTTACCCTTCTCCACTCCTCACACGCCTCACCTCACCCTCCTTCACCCCCGACCCGCTTCATTAGGGCCGGTACACCCAAGCCAAGTTATGAGCAGGTGGACAATACCCCTTGGAATGATTCGGCCATTACCAACGCCACCGCTTGTGTCGGGATGGATGACCGCCTCCACACCCGAGACTCCACATCGCCCGTGCTATTGTTATTGTGCGACAGACGCTGAAGACGCATATTTCCGTTCTCTTGACCATTTTTGCACTGCGCTAACTTTGATTTTCCCTGGATTATCATTCTTCCGGTCTTAATTTACTTTTGCTGCTTCCAAACGATTTTATTCAGCTTACGGATGATGCTTGTGACTATGAGAGTTTAGGTGTGTGTGTGTGTGTGTGTGTGTGTGTGTGTGTGAGAGTAGTTTTGGCGTTTGGTGTTTTCGCTAACATTAGACAACTGAATTTGTTTTATGTGCATTTACGAAATTATTTGTGGCTTTATGTTTGTATTCTCCTTGTATACGAAAGGGTTAAGCTGGTGCCTTGTAGTTTCTACAGGTCTAGTGTTCAGCGTTCGTGCTTGAGTGAGGTGCTGGATCTGCTTGTGTCTTAACGAAGGGGAACCTGGCCGTTGATTTTGCTCTTTCTATTAATGCTTGTGTTTTAGCAGGATTTCGTATTCGGTGATTTTAACTGTATTGTCAGAGTTACATTAACGTGCTTCAGGGAGGTAAGTGTGGCTGGTGATGGTCCTATAAATTCAACAGTTTTGACTTCCTTTGATTTTGTTTTCCTCGGGAGATTCAGTTTATATTAATGTGCCTTGACGGAGATCACCCTGCCTGTAAGGTTTGCTCTCAAGTTACAATTTGTATTGGTGTAGAAGGTTTGTCGTTCAGTGCTATGATTGTTCCAGGATCTTCAGAGTATTATTATTATTATTATTATTATTACTATTGTTGTTGTTATTATTTTTAGTATTTATGGAAGTCCGCGAAGTTGTATGGCGTTGTTGTTTTTTTTTCCTTGAGGGAGGCTAGTAATTTCGACGTTTGGTACTTAAACTTGCTTGCGGTACTAGAGTTTATTTTCATGGACTTAAGCTGATGTTTTTCTTCTGTCTGTTCTGGCTTTGGTGTTTGCTGTTTCTTCAGGTGCTTGATTCATGTGATTTACGGAAGAAAGCGTGTACATTTGTTGTCCCCCCAAGCTAATGTTTGTGTTAGCATTTTTTCCCCTTTCTTCGTATGTTTGAGGTGTTTGTATGTGTTTTAGGGTGATGTTTCTGTGGTTTTCGTGGCTTAAACGTTCAGTGCTTCTTCTTGCTTTGGTTTTTTAGTTTACCCGTCTAGATGAAGGTGTTTGTCACTGTAGCAGTTTTGACTTTGGTTCTTGTCTTTGCGTGTGGTTCTTGTGATTGTGTCATGTGTTTGAGTTTAATTTCACGTCCTTCTTCGTTCTGTAGCTCTTTGACTTTGATTCTCTGTTATTTTGTTTTTATTTTTTCTTGCCGGTTTCAGGCCTTTGGTTTCTTCTTCCTTGCATAAAAGAAAGTTAAAATTGAGGTTCGTATTGTTTTCGTGATATTAGCACTGAATTTTTTTGCTTGCTTCAGGTGTCTAAGTTTATTTTTACATGCTCTTACGATAGTGACCGTGTGTATAGGCGTTGCTGTCCCCAGTGGTTATAATAAGCGTGACGTGAGGGGGGAGCGGCGCCCCCTCCCCTCCCCTCCTCCGCCGCTGTGTCATTATCGATATTCCGACGGTGACAAACGGGGCGGGGAGTGTTTTGCAATTCCCCGCGTTACGAAGAATAAAAGGGAAAGTGGGAGTGTCGCGGCCATGTCATTAACGAGCTGGAATTTTCTCAGCGGGGGATCCACTTTGTAGTTCTGTCTCTCCCTCCCGCATTCCCCCCTCCTTCCCTCCCTCATGCCTTCCTCCCTCCCTCATGCCTTCCTCCCTCCCTTACTCTTGCCCTCCATCCTCCTTCACCCCTGCCTTCCTTCCTCCGTCACTCCCGACTTCCTTCCTCCCCCACTCTTACCTTCCTCCCTCCCTCCCTCCCTCTCTCTTTCCTTCCTCTCCCATTCTTGCCTTCCGTCCTATCGCATTTCTACCTTCCATCTTCCCTCGCTCCCTCCCTCCTCACTCATTCTTTTTTTCCTTCCTCCCTCGCTGTCACCATAATCCATCTCTTATTTGCTCCGTTCTCTTTCCCTCCCGGCCTCCCATACTTCTCACTCCTTCCATGCCGTTAGTTCTCATACTTAAGTTAACTCTGTAGTTGCTAATTAACAAAGTTTAATACTTGTTTCGGCTAATGTCAGAATTTTTTATTGAATTATACAAAGTCAAGGCAGCATGAAGAATAAAAACCTTTGTCTTATGTTCTGACTATGACAGACATCACAGAAAGCCACCTCAAGCAAAGAATTAAGCAACATAAACTCACCCTGTTCTCTTGTGTCCACTAAATCTCTCTGTACTACTTCAGGTGATGCCAAGCTATTAGTTCAGCTGATACGACACTTAACACAGCGAAGTTACTCATACTACCTCAACGTTCCCCTACTTTGTCCTTCCCTGCCTGCGCCGACCTACCCTGCCTGCCCTGTCCTACTTCACCCTGCCTGCTCTGCCCTGCCTCGCTCACCAAATCGCTTCTTAGTATATTCCAGCACATGCCAGCTCAGACGATTTTATGAAACTCACAGGTAACCACCGCAGATAAACAGTCACTCCACCTCACCTGAAACTCCCTACATCTTCCTCTCCCCTCTGTTCACTTCCTCTCCTCTCCTTTCCCCTTCCTCTCCCCGCCTTTCCCTTTCTTCTCCTCATCTTTTCCCTTCCTCTCCTCTCCTTTCCCCTTCCTCTCCCCGCCTTTCCCTTTCTTCTCCTCTTCTTTTCTCTTCCTCTTCCTTCCTTTCCTGTCCTTTCCCCTTCCTCTCCCCTCCTTTCCCCTTCCTTCCATCCTTGCCCCGCTCACCAAATCGCATAAATATATTAACCTGTGCAGAGCCACTTTGTATGCCGAATTTGCCTCCATTGTGTGGCGAAAGGTTACAAAGAACGGCAACTATGGACGCACAATTGCCGCGTTCGATTGGGATCCCTAATGTTGTTTGTCGGTGAGCGCAATTCCTGTGTCTGGGACCTCTGGCTGTGTGGGGTCGATTTTGCCAGTTATAGAATAAATAAAAAGACGAATAGCCGGACCGCCATTCCTACCCCCAATCGAGGGTAATTTATAAACGACGAGAGTTCATGGAATACATCAAGGAAATCCAAATTTATGTGGCCATAATTCACGCCAGAGATAAATATGTGTTGGCTCCTGGAACATACCCCACTGTGTTGGTTGAGCTGCGCCGTGTTTGTTCGTGTATGTGGAATTTTGTGGATGATTTACTGGTGTTGCTGGGGTCTCAGGTGTGCTTAACTATGCTCCCTGAGGCATTGTTAAGGTGTACTGGGTGAAATGGGGTTAGATTTACCGAACTGTGGACTTTGTGAGGTTTTTATCACTCTTCACACACATACTTAAAAGCACACGTCTGCACATGCCCATACGTGCTTAGTAAGGCTAAAACACACACACACACACACACACACACACACACACACACACACACACACACACACACACACACACACACACACACAGAGAGTTTTGGAGGGATATTCCATAAAATTCACAACAGTGGTCCCATTCATATAGAGTCAGTATTCAGACGTAAAATATACGGGTGTTAGTCAGAATATACTCCCTTTCTGAAACTTACGCTCTTTGTGTGGATGCAGCAGTTATGGTCATTCGGTCCGACTCTGTTATATTTTTTAGAGTAACATGTTCTTTAGTGAGCAGTGTGGATTTGATATAGTCACTTGTAGCGATGAAATATGAAATTCTGTATGATTCGCTTTGTTATGTGGTCTTGAATGGAAAGATAACGTGAATTAGTGAGTGAGTTCAAGTACTTCCCTGGTAAATGTGCAGTAAATGTTATATAAGGAAGTCGTTTAAGGAAGATAGGTAGCCGAGGATATAGAGGCCTTGATACGAAATTGAGGTCTCAGATAAATTAAGGGATATTTGTACCTTTAAACATTCGGGTGTGAGACTGTATGGCTTCGGTGTGAAATCTTAAGACAGAGACCAGAGGAAGCTGCGTTGTTAAGGACTGTGTGTGAAACGCGTGGAGTGGACAGGATGAGAAACTTAATGATTCGTGAAAGATGTGGAGCAAAGAAGTTCGATGATAACAGGGGACGAGAATGCGTGTTTATATTGTATGGTAGTGGAGATTATGGTTATAGATAAGATGGTTAAATGGATTTGTATGGAAGAGGTTGAAAATGGGAGAAGGCATTGTGGGTCAGAACTCAGAAACTTGAAGGATATGGGAAATGAGTGTGTGAGAAAGCGAATTGAAGGAGCTCAGGAAATGACAAGAGATCGTATTGGTTGGATGAAGTAGGTAAGGGGAAGCACATGACAAAGGTTTGGCTCCCCTATTTTTATCTTCAGAGTTACAAGGATTACTCTATATAGCAGGTGTATTGCAGATCCGTCTCCGAATAAAAGTACAAAGATTGTGTGCAGTTAGTCTGGCCTGTGAAGGAGAGCCATGATTCCTAAGACTTCGATTATATGTGAATGAGTGTGTAGCCCATTTCAGTGGCCATGTTGTTGAATGGTTCACTTGTTTCTGGATCCTACTTCACCCCATCTTTTTAGGTCGAAATATAATGATGATGTATATAATGCTAACAAAGTGAACAGTATCTGGAGTCTGCTAACCAACAAGTATGGTGAAGTGCAGTGAAAGTCCACCACAGTATAAGGGTGCTGTAAAGGGTGTTGTGGTGCTGGTTTGGCTGTGGGTAAAGGATGCGGCACTAAGGAGTAGGTAGATATATAAAAATTGATAAATATAGACACACGGAAAGATGGATAGAGAGATTGATTAATAGACAGGTAGATACTAGGCAAGTTGGTACACAAATTCCAAAACAGATAGACATACATGAACCGAGGGAAAGAAAGATGATGAGGAGTAGTAAAAGTCGAGCCCAGTATGAGGTGAGAGGCTGTGTCAGGGTGTTTTGGTTATGGGTGTGAAATGACGACTCCCGCGAGCACCATAAACCACCAGCAAATGGAGTGCAGCCGCCACACCTGGACTCTGGGGGTCATCATATACCCGCGGCCAAGGTTTTCATGGGACAACATTATTTCTGTATGTGTGTCCCTTGTGTAAAAAACAAGGCTGCTTCGTCGATTCTGTCATTTTGGTTTCTGTTTTCGTCTTCACTTTATTTATTACTGGATTTGGTCGGTCTTTACTTTCCACTTAGCCTGATTACTTTGAAACGTCTCTCCTAAAGTGAATGCAACTTTCTGGAGATAGTAGGTCTAAAATCAAAAGGTCTCATCGTACTGGAAGAGTTATCATGGTGTGTAGTTCATAAGAATTTTGCCTTCCTTAGTTTCCTTATAAAAACGTAGCATCGCAACACTTGCTTACTGAATTATTAAAAATCTCCGTCTTACAAGCATGGAATTGTGAACTCATGTTTAATATATTGCATCCCACATGAATAATAAATAATCCAAAGGCTATCATTAATCAGTATAGTTATAACTGTGTTGCTTATTGCCCTATCAGTATTGTGCACTCAAGAAGCAAAAAATAATGCAAGCCTTTGTGTCCAATTATATGAAAGCATAGTGTATAATCATGCAAGAACCTTTAGTGGATATTTGCCTTCGGGTAAAACTGAAGGAAAACTGATTAACTCGTATCATAACCAGGCAGCCGTGATTAGTAGGGTAAAGTCATGAGGGGTTTAGGAGGAGTATACAAAGGAAAGCAAAGAGGAAAGGAAAGGGTAGGGCAGAAACAAGGCATAGACGGTGAAACAGAAGACGGTTGACGTAGATAGTGTTATGGGGTAGGTTTGGTTATAGGATTGTTACGAAGCGGCTTTACCTTGTGAGCGCCTACCCTACAAACTCACTAACAGTCGGTGGAACTCGAACCCACCACTCAGAGCGTCCTCCTAATGTGGGAGACATCGAGTCGTCCCTCATCCGTGTTTAGTATCGTCTCTCTCCCGCCCACTTCCCTCCCACCCTCACCCTCCCACACCCACCGCAAGGGATGAGTGATGAGTGTGATGAGTTTGTTAGCCGCGACAGACAGGCAGGCAGGATGTGCTTAGCTACAGGCGGATTTGTCATCACCGTGTTCATAAACATTCCTAGGTTTACCCTGATAGGTAGCACGTTAAATGTTTTGCTTTATAAATTTATCACTTCTCTTATTTCCACATCACTGCTTAGGTTGCTGGTAAAAGCGTTTGTTTATGCTTTTTTCTTTGTCCATACACCTCCAAGACACTTCGCAGTTATACTAGAGTCAAAAATAAACATTAAATTATACGACAATAGAATGATTCATGATAGTACACCACTGTTATAGAGATCTTTTTCATCGAAAAAATTGGTGAAGATCCTTTATGAATGCTACAACTCTCACAAAATAAATAAATAACTGTTGCTGGTGTGGCCCGAGTCTCATCTGAACGTGAACCCGGCAAACTGCAGGTTGAATAGACCCTTTTTCTGTAATTCACCATCTTTCTTTTGAGAGACGAAGGGGTGGGTGGAGTTTAAGGGCGGACAGTTACGCCTCCCGATTATATCAATGCCACGACGTGAAGGCACCCGTCTCACTCTTCCAAAATTTTTACGATAAACTATAGAACTTGTACTCTAACAAAAATCCCTAATCCCTTGCAGCTTATGATGGGTAAGTACTGTATAGGGTAGAGTCAAATTTGGGGGCTTATTTGGCTAGCAACTAAGGAGACTCGTTCCTGCCACATAATTATCACTCATTTAATGTCATGCAGCCACGGCATAGTATCAGATTGTAAGTGGACCAGTTCCGTCAGATGAAAACAAACAGACTATACCGTTTTTACTGTACTTTGGCCCAGGTATTCGTCCTCTTGCAGCTTAAAACACGTAGCTTAATGGCTGACACGGACAAAAATATGACTCTACATCCTTTCCACAGCACTTCTTCGTGATGTGTACGACAATCTGGTGTTAATCTTCTGTTACAATTCAGCCCTCAGGATGGAGAATAACGATTTTAGGCCTAGAGAGCGTAAGAAATATATATGTATAATTTGCATATGTAACTGTCATGGAGAACTTGCTTATCGTAGACACAATACTTCTTTCACCCTTACTCGACCCAAATTTTCACTATTTTATATATTTTTTTTTTCCTGCAGCTCACTGGGAAGAAAATACAGTGCTACGGCTCTGCATCCCTTCTGTTAGACTCTTCGTGACTAGCGTCAAATTCTAGTGTTAAAACTGGTGTTAAAATTCGGTATTCAAGATGGAGAGATGGCGGTTTTAGGTCAAGCTAGACTAAAAAAGAGTATAGTGAAGAACATCTGTGAATGATTTCCCCTTTACACACACACACACACACACACACACACACACACACACACACACACACACACACACACACACACACACACACACACACACACACACACACACACACACACACACACACACACACACACACACACACACACACACACACACACACACACACACACACCTCCCAACCACTCCACTTCACTCACAACTCATCTATTTTCAGTGCTCGGTAAACACAGCCCAACAGCCACCGACATCTATTAATTGCGGCGGGGGTGCTCAGCTTGATCGGGTTACGGTGTTTGCCCAGTAAAAACGAGGCTCACGTCGGTAGTCGCCAGCAGCCCTCCATCTTTGCCAGGGCCGTCGAAACCCCCTGCTTGATGGACGCGGTATGGCCAGACGCGACGAAAACGAAGTGCCATAGGACTGGGGTCGCATTCATGGTGTATCTTATCTATGCTGCTTTTACTCTAACCTGGTCTCAAACTGACGTATCTACGCCTTGAATGCCGAGTTGTAACAAAAGATTAACAAGAGAATACAGTGCTAGTCACGAAGAAGTGCTGTGGAGTGGATGTAGAGCCGTAGTACTGTCTCTTTCCCCGTCTAACCAATGTGACCTGTGTGAAGTAACCTGCAATGGGACGGAAATCTGGGCCAGGTTAAGGCAAAAGAGTATAGTACAAGTAACAGTGGCAACCTGAGGCTTGTCTGGGCGTGAACCTGGTGGACTACTGGCTGAAGTTGTCCTTCTCCTGTAGCCCACAATCCTCCTTTGGGGGAACAGAGAAGGGGTTAAAGGAAGTTCGCATGACCAGAGAGGAGAGCTGCCTGGCCATATCGGTGCCACCGCATGCAGGAGTCCCCCACAAACACCATCTTACCCAGTACTTACGGTGAGGAAATAACAGTGACAGTTAAATGTTACCATAATTATTTTCTGTGTTATTATTCACCCTAAGTTCGGCTGTGAAGTGTTTGGCAGCTGCATGAGTGAAGGAAAAAGTAGCCTAAAAGCAAAACAAGCTTTCCTACAACTTACCTCCAAGAAAGCTGGTGCATATGGACGCTGGCGGCCCCATATACAAAAGTACTTAACCCTCTCCTGGCCTTGTCAACGCAGTTTTTTTTTTATCTGGGCTAACACGAAACGAATATGTTCAGTTAAGCCCCTTCCGGCAGTGAACGCCATGTCGATTTTTATTATTCCTATCTCCTGACGACTGTATTCAGCTTGGGATAGACTTTTCGAACTGGAAGAGGAAATTGTGAAGATTGCAATGTACTTTCACAGACTTTTTTATTATTTGAGATCCTTCCCAAGCTGGGCAAAATCATCAAGATACAGTAAGAATAAAATACCAAAAACGTCATCTGATGCTTGAAATACAATTGATTTTTTTATTATTGTCTCAGTAGCAATAAATATCATAGATCTTTTTGTTCATCGCATTTTTCAGTGTGATGTTAATTCTACTTTGTTTATGAAGGATTTGATGGTTGTGAATGAAGATAACACACACACACACACACACACACACACACACACACACACACACACACACACACACACACACACACACACACACACACACACACACACACACACACACACACACACACACACACACACAGTAAGCCCATATCTTCAACTAAAGCTCAAGATGGTCTGTAAATATGACTCCCAACATGTTTCCCAGGTGTCAGATAATTGGCTGACTCTCCTGTGTTCTCGTGCGTCCTCGTCCACACGAGTATCACTTATAGCCTGGCATTATGTTTAACCCCAACCTGCAGTAGAAAGCAATTAGTGCCGTGTGTTCCTTCCTCTGAACTGACTCACTATGCATCCTCGTGCGGTCTCGTGGGTCCTCGTCAGCGTCTATGCAGTTAACATTCATATCTTGGCATCACATCACTCACTAGTTGTCTAACTTTAATATGCAAGACAGTGCAAGTAATCCCCTTTTACCTTAACTTGGCCTAGACTTTCATCTGTTTGCTGCTTCTTTCACGTGGCAGAAAAGGACAATGTTATGGCTCCACATCCTTTCCATAGCACCTCACTTGGACTGCATCATATTCTTGTGTTAATTTATTGCTTCGACTCAGCCTTCAAGATGGAGAAATGACAGTTTTAGGCCATATTAGAGTAAAAAAGAGTAATGCTGTTCTTATTAAACTGTCTCTCTCTGTGTCCTTGTGTGCTCTCGTGGCCCCTCAGCATCCGTACAGGCATGAGTTATAGCTTTTGGCGTTATATTGTGCGCTGTTTGTACAATTTCATCCTCCAGTAAAATGCAATTTGTAACTTTCCTCTTCCTAAATTGGCGACCTCTTGGTGTTTCCTCGTACATTCTCTCGAGTCTTCAGCCTCCACATGAGTTATTTTCATTTATAACTTGCCATCATGTCGTGTATTACTTGTTTAACTTCATCACCCACTAGAATGCAATTAGTGCCACTGTTGGTATCTCCGAATTGGCTTACCGTCAGTTCTCGTACATTCTCGTCAATTCTCGTGCGCTCTCGTGCGACGTATTATTTATAGGTTGGCTTTACATAACTTGCTATTTTGTCCAGGTTCAACTCGCAGTAGAATACAATAAGTGCCTTGAGTTCCTTTCCTTTCAATAGCTCATAATGCGTTCTCGTGTGTCCTCATGGCCTCTGCAGAGTCCACACGAGTATCACTTATAACTTAGCAATATGTCATGTGCTGTTTATCCAACTTCAACCCTCAGTAAAATATAATCAGTACCCAGCATTCCTCTCCCTGAATTGGCTCACCGTGGGTCCTCGTCCGTCCACGTCAAAGTCCACACAGGTATCGCATATAACTTGGCATTCTGTCACTCGTATTTGTCCAACTCCAACCCCCACAAGAATGCAATTAGTGGCCGCGTTGCTCTCCCTGAATTAGATGTTGATTTTTAGCACCCTCGAGATGACACCCACATACTGTCACTGTCTTAGCCACTTCAACTCCTTCAGTGCGAGGACTCTGTATTTTGATTTTTATTCTTGCAACTTTCAGATTTCTTTCTTTTTCTTTTTCTTTCTTTTTGCATCAGAGAGACTTGTCAATTTTAAGCTGTTAACTATAGCTCGCATTAACTCCTTTACCACTAGTGTACTCATGTAAGTTGAATAATTCGTCTAGAGTTTCCAAGATTTTTTTTTTCACACTAAATGCGTCATCGAATTGAAGAGATAAATTCCCTCACATCCTTGTCGAATTTTTTGTCATTTATTTTTTCTCCTCCCAGACATATCTGTTTTGCCTAGGAGGGCATCTTGGTAATGAAGGGGTTAATGAAGGCTGTATCTAACCCCTGTAGAAATGCCTCTCGTAAACTGAGTGGAATCGTTAAGAGATAGCGAGACTAGGACAAAAAAATAATACTGTAATAATAATAGGTTGATCCAGGGCAAAAGAAGTTCATGAATACCATATCAAATTCCTCTAGTTCGAAAAATCTCTCCTAAGCCAAATTAAATCGTTTTGAGATGGCAAGAATATGTAAAAAGGCAGACGTTCTCGAGCTGAAGGACTTAATAGATGGGTTGTCGTGTGGCTTCATTTGTCGCATATTCTGAGCCCCTCACTGATGCCGGGTGGTATGTGACAGCGCCAAAACCACACTGATCTTACTATATACACGGCTTCATCATGGGTGTGTGTGTGTGTGTGTGTGTCTGGTAATCGATGTGTCATAGGTAGTGGGCCATAACTACCACTGTCTCTCTTCCACTTAATTGCGCGAACTGGCTGATCAATAATACGACGGCAGGAGATGCCAAGTATCATACGTCAATATCACCTTTGCTTATTTGATGTCACGACCACAATGACACGAACATCATCCGAGGTGTAAATTTATCAGCATCCCAAATATTAGTGTGTGACATCAGACTTGTTAATACAGCTAATCCCATACTACCTTCCTCGGAGTGTTGGGTGACTCAGAATATTTCACTGTAGTCTTCAACATTCTTTACGTCATGAGAAACCGACCTACGCCCTGCCAACATTATTACATGGTACAAAAATCGCGTTGCCTCATCAGTACGCGTAGGAACCGTTTCGTATAAGGCACGACAATCAGTTCAGTTCGATTATTTTTTTTCCTTGGTACTGCCTGCCGACTTTCATCTCCCTAAAAGAGCCTTTGGTACTGAAGGGCGTAATGAAAACTAACTTTAGCAAATAGTTAAGTAAGTTGACTATAACCGTTTCTTAGTAATAAGGAAAAGAATCATTATATATACTCTTACGTTGCTTTTTATGTAGTTTACCTTTTTCTCATTTTCTTTTTTGTTCCACCTTATTCTTTATGTCCTGCCTCACCCTTTCTACCATGCTTTATCCTTTCCGCCGGATCTTACTCTTTCTATCTTGCCTTAATCTCCCTTCCTTTCCTATCCTTTCCCATTTCTCCTCTCCCTTTCCTTTCCTTTCATTCCCTACCCCACCTTGTCCCGCACTGCCTCTACCCTCTCCTACCTTTAACTTTCCTTGTTTTCACTTCCCTCCCCCAACCTGCCCTGCCCTGCCCTGCCCTGTTTATTCTGTCCTGGTCTACCCTGCCTTACCCTTCCCTGCCCTGCCCTACCCTTCCTTGCCCTGCCTTGCCGTACCTCTGCCCTGCCCTTCCCTTCCCTTCTCATTTCCTTTCTTCTCTTCCCTACCCAACCCTGCCCTAACCTACCATGCCCTTCATTGCCCTTCCCTTTCCCATCTCTTTTCATCCTTTCCCATCCCTACCTGACCCCTGCCCTACCATACCTTGCCATGCATTTCATTTCAATTCACATCTCTTCCTTCATGCCCAGTGCCAGTTAAGAGGGAGCCAGGGTTCACGTCAAATGTGTCAGTGAAGCAGCAATCTGGGTGTATATTCATGTATATTCTCCCTACAGTCCCAGTCCTCACCTGCTTCACCCGTTCTCTCTCTCTTATCCCCTCCACTCCAGCTTCCACACCCCTCCTCACACAAGTCTATACCCCGCAGTCTCCACAACCCTCTCACCCGAGCCTCCACACCCCTCCTCCTCCCAGCTTTCACAACCCCCTCACCCCAGCCTTCACAGCCTCTTTTCCTCTCCACACGTTCAGCTGAGTATACAAATTTGTGGTTCAGTGGGGGGCATAATAAATAGGATATGACAGCATCTGTGAGTTTCTGGAAGTTTTGGTATTTCTAGCTAAATAACCTTGAGTAAACTTTCATTGTACGTCAGACTGTGATGTTACTTCACCATTTCCTTCCTATATATAAAGTCTGATAGTTGAAAAATCAGTACTTCCCGTCCCCGACCTCCAATTTCAGTTTACTTTGTCTCTCTCTCCAAACATATCCTACCTGTCGTCCTCTCTCCCCTCCTTCCTCGTCAGGACACACGTTTTGCACACCAGTCTCACTCATCCCATCCTCTCCTAATTACCACCCTTCTCTCTCCACACACACACACACACACACACACACACACACACACACACACACACACACACACACACACACACACACACACACACACACACACACACACACACACACACACACACACACACACACACACACACACACACACACACACACACACACACACACACACACACACACACACACACACACACACACACACACACACACACACACACACACACACACACACACACACACACACACACACACACACACACACACACACACACACACACACACACACACACACACACACACACACACACACACACACACACACACACACACACACACACACACACACACACACACACACACACACACACACACACACACACACACACACACACACACACACACACACACACACACACACACACACACACACACACACACACACACACACACACACACACACACACACACACACACACACACACACACACACACACACACACACACACACACACACACACACACACACACACACACACACACACACACACACACACACACACACACACACACACACACACACACACACACACACACACACACACACACACACACACACACACACACACACACACACACACACACTTTTACAGTTCCTTCCTATTTGCCATCCCTTATCGCCTTCTCGTCACTGTCTTCATTTCCTCATTCTTCACCTATATACCTGCCTCCATACCTTCCCCTCCTCTCTTTTTCCTTTCTCTACACCATGCTCCTCACCTCTTCCTTCCAGTTCCTTAGTCCTCTTCCTCTCTCTTCCTCTCCCCTCCTTGACTCTGTACCTCGTCTTCACCTCCCATCACATTAACCTTTCTCCTCCGCTGTCTTCCTCTGTATAGCTCTATCCCCACTTCCCCACCTCTTGGTCCTTTTCCTTCCTTCCTAACCCCACACCTCCACCTTCACTTCTCCCTCCCCTTCTCGTCTTCCCCTTTTTCCTATCCCACACCCATCCTCCTCCCTGCCCACATCTCAGCACAACTCATCCCCCCAGCTCGGCTCCCCATCCAATAGATTCTCACTGATTCTCCTTCCCTCTTCCTCCACCTCAGCGCTACGTCCCTTACCTCACACTTCAGGCCTGCCCTCCCCTTCTCTCCCCATGCCGTAGGTCCTCTCCTCCCTCCCCACACATAAAAATCCTCCTCTACCCTTTCCTTCTCTCCCCTCCCCATACATCGCCCTCTCCTCTCTTCTCTTCTGCTCTCCCTGTACCTTAGTCCCTCCCTTCCCAAGCATCGCCATACCCACCCTCCCTGCCCTTCCCTATCTCCACATGTCACGCGAGTTCCTTCCTTCCTTATACCTCTTCAGCTCCCAGACATCACCTTCTCTCCTCCCCTTCCCTTCCCTCTTCTCCCCACACACGCCCTCTCTTCCTCTCCCTATGCCTAAACCTTGCCCTTCCAAGCCCTTCCCCACGTTCCTGATCCCACATTAACTTTCCACAGCCTGAGTCCACACCGCACGACTCACCCTTATAACACAGAGGCAGCTGAGAGATGTGTAGTTAATCACAAGCTGAAGATAACAGGAGAATATTACGATTTCCTTTTTAGGTGGGATTGGGTGGGTGGTGGGGGGACATTTTTTGTGATTATCTCAGACGATTTACTTTTACTTTGCGTAGGAAAGACTTTTCGAATAAATGTAAGCTAAAGACTTCATTCATATCTCCAGTAAATTCTTTAAACTAAATATAATTTTTTGGAAGTAGGAAGAATAAATCAGTAAAGTACGCGTTTTTATTCTATGGGTTAACTTCTAGGTGGAGTCTTTTTATTAATATTATAATTATTGTTATTATTATTATTATTATTATTATTATTATTATTATTATTATTATTATTATTATTGTTATTATTATTATTATTGTTGTTGTTGTTGTTGTTGTTGTTATTATTAGGGCGTAACGATTTAATTCAACTTCAGAAAGAGCTATAGTAGTGAAAATGTTAATGAAGACAATATCTAACACCTCTAGTACGAAAAGCCACCACCCTCTTACCAGCAGAATAAAATCGTCTGGTGACACTTATATGAAAGTGTATAGGAATTTACTGTACTGAGAGGGTTAACTACACAACACAAGAGAAAAATATGTGCAATAAAATAGTGTCACATGCCATTTATTTAGAACTTAGAACGTAAATTGCACCCCCACACGGTACCTTTTAGTCTTTTCACTCAGGTGACGCCTAATATTAGTTTTTCTTGTTTATTGTAGACCATTGCATTAAACATAGGAAAAGCCAACAAAGGCGTAATGTAGGCTCTACTCACCCCTCAGCTTCAACAAAATAACTCCCAACTTTATAAAATCCCAGGATAATAAAAAAATGAAAAAATACGTCATCGAATTGAAGAAGTTGAAGTAATATGAAAAGGAAGAGAAAAATGTGTTCATACCTGTCTTTTATGTTCCAGAATAACGGTGGCAGTACTTGACCAGCAGACGAAGAGGAGGAGGAGAGCTGGTAAGTACAGACTGTGGAAATGTCTCCGTGAATTAATCTTTAAGCTTTAGTTATGGTGTTTAGCTCCTTCATTGCTGTTACCTTTTTATCGCATACTTCCTACTTCTAGACAAATTAATTCAGCTTTGAAAAAGTCTCCTGTATTTGATGAGGTTAAGAAAGGTCCTTCGTATATGTAACCCCATTGGCTTGAAATCTTTCCCATTCTCTAAAATATATTGTTGGGAAAAATTTAGTAAGACGATCTCGCCCTAAACTGATGGAAAACAATATGATGCAAATACATACATACATATATACGAACATATTTACATAGATACATAAATACATAAACATACCTCTTTTTTCCTCAATATTCGACCAGCAGACAAGGAAAGACGTGAGTTCTGGTTATCCGTTATATATTATTGCACGTATGTACTGTTATACTTTTTGCCACTGATGTTTAATATATATAGTGAACGGTATCAGTGGGAAAAGGTAAGTGTAATCGCAAAAGAGCAGCAAGGATATAATGAAAAGCACGTCATCGGATTGAACGGGTAATGTAGATTTGGAGCAGATTCCGGTTCTGTTGTCCGTTGTACGTATTCTGTTATCAGGACATGGAGGCGACGGCGGGGGACGAGATGGCGATGATAAGCCGCCTCGTAATCTTTATTAACCCCCTTGTCTACCCAAGGACGTCACTGATATTTCTTGCAATCAGTTTGGCGGAGACTTTTCAAAATAGAGGGTTAGATATACGTGGCAGCATTGACTGGCCGCCACATTCACCCGACCTGACACCTATGCACTTCTTTTGGGGGGACGTAGTAAAGGAGAAGGTTTTTGAAAGACAGTCCTACACAGTGTACCAATTGAAGATGTTCGTCTCGCAAGCATTTATGGAGATTGATGCTGACCGGAATTTTCGAGGACAGGTTCCAGGAATGTAGCAACGTTGATGGAAGACATTTTGAGCACCTGAGAGACTAAACACGGCCCGATCCGTACTGTACACCTACGGTTGGCCCACCCTATATTTTTCACTCCCTCCCGACAAAAGATTCTCTCTCAAATGAAATTATCCAGAAGTAAGAAAGGATAAGCCAACGGAATACATCACACAATTCAAAGGGCTAATAATATCTCTATTAATGTGGAGATTCTTGTCGTGTTGGCTGTGATAGTCTGTTTTTGGTGCATGGAGGTGGCGACAGGGGGTATGATGGCGGTAGTAGGCCACCTTAGAATGTAAATATCTCTTTGCTGGTGGGACAATCGGCGTAATGGAGGGAGTTGCAGCCACGGGCACCAGGGTATGAAGTGCTATGACTAACTGAAAATTGCAAAGATGTAAACAATCCCTAATTTTATGGCGGTAGTAAAAAAAAAAAAAATGTGAGGATAAGAGATGGCTTGATGACACTAATTTCCATAACGCAATTAGGAGCGAGGCGGAAAAGTCAAGTTTATTTTACCGTAAGGGTGACAAATAATGTAAAAAATTGGGGTTCCTCCTTCCCCTTCCCGACCTTGGTATTGGTAAAATGTCAGTAAATATCGTTTTCTTAACACCTTCAGACCGGTGACCTCGTATTTTTGTATTTCTCTCTCTCTCTCTCTCTCTCTCTCTCTCTCTCTCTCTCTCTCTCTCTCTCTCTCTCTCTCGATGATTATTTTTCAGCTAAAAAATTGACTTATGGAATTAGAGGGGTTAGATATAGCCTTATTAATCCCCCATCATTACTTTAGATTCTAACCTGAACAAGATCGTATGGTAATAGCAGGAGTAAAATATGAACTATGTCATCGCATTGGAGGTGTTACAGGGACACAGTCAGTCTAATGGAGTGACTGGTAACCACTGACAGCAGGGTTTGACTTGAATATTGACGGAATTATCGATCAAGTAAGAGTAGGTCAGTTGTAGCCGATATCAGTTTAGTGGACAATCATTTATTATCATTTTGTCTTTCATATAAATATTCCTTAGACGTAGTTTGTTGGTTTGAGGAATATCTGATAATGAGGCGTATTCTCTTTGACATGGGAAGCTTCATAATACTCCATTCTCAAGGGTACATGATGCCTGTTACGCTATAATTTTCTTCCATGATTTTTATATTTTTGATAACGATAAAAACTGTATGAGAAACATACGAGAGGTTGCTAAGGTGTATTTTGCATAATATACTGCTAAGGAAGAGTTGCTATCAGGTCTCAAGGCGAACGAAAGTACGGCTCAGTGAGGCGATTTATATATATATATATATATATATATATATATATATATATATATATATCTATCTATCTATCTATATATATATATATATATATATATATATATATATATATATATATATATGCAAACAGAGAGAGAGAGATGGAGAGAGAGAGAGAGAATATCTTCCCACTGTACTCGTACCGGGTATGCCTGTGGGTCAGACTGTGGGTCGCTTCTAACGTTGATTTGTTTGCGTCATAACGAGAAGAATTCCCACGGTGGTAAACTTCACTGAAAGGTTTACAGTTTAATAAAGATCACATGATAACCATTTTGATAATGGTCATGTTAATATCCCCGGCCTCCTGTGACTCACTCTCAGATGAATAAAACTGTTTAGACAGCAGGAACAGAATGTACAGTTGTCACGAGTATGAAAAAGCTAATGACGGTATCATGAAAAGGCTAATGACGGTATCTATTTACGGATTGCTGTTGTTAATACACTGTTTTTCCTAAATTGTGTCAGAGTTTTAAGGAGATGCAGATGAATGAAGCATGATATTAGCGTGAATATCTTTTATGGCAAAAGTCTGCGGATAGTTGCTGTTAATATTATTATTACTAGCGCAACAAAATAGACTCATTTACTCTCGCTAACACTCCGTCCGATATCCGTCTTCTGAGCCTGCCAACGTTCTCGCATCCCCTCCAAACTTCCATATTAGGGTCCTAGAACTTGTTGCAGTCCTCACGGCTCCCACACAATTACTAGTCTGGAGCTGGTGAAGGCAAATTAGTACATGATCGAAGCTTACGTGCATGCGAATGAATTAATGTCAAGCCCGGTGGAGGAAAAAAGTGACCTAGAGTCCTGATGCATATAATTTACCAGGTTCTCAAGTGGCACAAGATCATAGCCACCTGAAGAAGCCCAACTTGTTTTTGTGGCGAGTTGAAGTGGGAATCAGAGCTGCCAGGTCCAGATGCATAAATATCGCTGAACTTGATCTGAATAAGAAATACCGCTAAACTTGCTCTAAAATCAGATCTAGGGCTAAGCTTGCTCCAAGTTCGGATATATCAGAAATATCGCAAAATTTGCCTTTAAAATTTTCCATAAGTCAATAAAACTCCAGAATATAATAGAAAAATATGCTATGATTTCTAAAATATTGCCAGAACTTATTATAAAAATGAGAGAATTTTGCTATATACAATAACACAACATAAAACAGCTAGAGAAGATGCTAATATGTCGATTGTTACCAGAATTTAGTTTTTAGAATATAGTTACATTTTTGTAGCTAAACGTTAATCTTTCCGCCGCCGTGGACATACTAAGGTATTTTATTGATGCTTTATTCACTCCACTTTATTCATTGAGGGTATTTCTTGTAGTTTAAGGGTTCATTTAGTTAGTTTTCATCCCTTTGACAACGAGTTTTCTTCTGAATAAAATTTTCCTTTGGTAGCCTAAACAGAATGACGATTTCGTGCAAGAGAGTTAAGAATTTTCACGAATTGAGAGTGCCTGTCTTTAAAACAACTGAGAGAGAGAGAGAGAGAGAGAGAGAGAGAGAGAGAGAGAGAGAGAGAGAGAGAGAGAGAGAAGCGCTTAATTGGCAACCAGGTGAGAATGCCAGGTAGTGTCTTGCCGCTGCGGTGCCTCGGTCATTATCCAGGTGTAATTACCGGTGCTTGACGCTGTGTGAGGAAAAAAGGCGACGATCACAACATGTCCACTCTTTCTCATGGAGGGCAGCATTATCGGCGGTATGAGTCCTGTGTCGATTCTTGCAACAAAAGTCCTGTGTCGACTCTTGCAACAAAAGTCCTGTGTCGATTCTTGCAACAAAAGTCCTGTGACGACTCTTGCAACAAAAGTCTGTGTCGACTCTTGCAACAAAAGTCCTGTGTCGACTCTTGCAACAAAAGTCCTGTGTCGATTCTTGCAACAAAAGTCCTTTGTAGACTCTTGCAACAAATGTCCTGTGTAGACTCTTGCAACAAAAGTCCTGTGTAGACTCTTGCAACAAAAGTCCTGTGTCGACTCTCTTGCTTCTTTTCTCCATGAGCTTTGAAAACCAGTCTCTTTAAGCCTCAGCGACCGATACTGATGATACTGACCTGTGGTTAATAAAGCCATTAGTGTTGGTTGCCGTGGAGTGATAAGACTGAGAGAGAGAGAGAGAGAGAGAGAGAGAGAGAGAGAGAGAGATGGACCATGGTTGAGTGACGGTTCTCAGTGTAATTTTGGTCGGTTAAAGCTTTGTCAGCGTCATTTCGTGTTTGTTCAGATTCTTTACGTCATGTTCGGTTCCGCCACATCCATTCACCACCCGTAAGGTCTATTAATGTTCGTGAGTACCATATCAGGTCGAGTTAGGCCCGTCACATTCATTTTGATCTCGAGGAACAATTTCTGGTTAGTTTAGAGAATTTTAGATTTACATAGATCACTTCACGTCCAGCCAGCGGTGTTGGGGCAGGTCCTCAGACTAGTTCATCTTTGGATCATTAAGTCCTTCATGTCCAGTCCGGCTCAGTCAGTTCCAGTCAGGTTCAATCAGGACTTACGTTTTTTTTTTTTTTTATGTGTCCGACTCTGAGCATAGGCTTCACAGCCTGCTCTCAAGGCCCAGTAGTCCTCCTACATACCATACACCTCTCCACATGTCACCACTTCGGCGCTAACACCCACCGTCCATATTGAATACATGCTAGGGCTGTCTCATACGGGACTGGTGTATTGGTATTAGCGGGGGTACTTTTATGACATGTCGGCTGGTCTTCTGGTAGATCAGGAAAGTCTGCTTTTATGAAATTCAAATCCTGAAACTGTTCCCTGCCCCAGCCAGGATTCGAACTTGGATCCATCAGGACTGCAGGCCGCCTCTCTACCGATTCAGCCACCGTCATCATCTCTGGCCAGTTGGTTTTTGTCCAGTCAGGTCATTTTAGGGCATGTTTGAATATCGAAGGTCCATGTAAGCCCATTCAGGTCAGTAAGGATGATCCAGGTTCTTCGCAGACTTGGGGCCGGGGGGAAAAATTCGCAGTCTGGAAAAAAAAAATCGCCGCAGGAAAAAAATCGCGGCCTGGAAAAAATCGAGTTCGGGAAAAAATTGCACCGGGGAAAAAAAAAAAAAAAAAAAAACGCGAACGAGAAAAAAAATCACGGTCGGGGGAAAAAATCACAGCTGGGATTAAATTCGCGGCCGACAAAAATCACAGCAGCCAAAAATTCTCGGTCAGGAACAAATTCGAGGCTGGGGGAAAAAATCGTTGACGGGAAAGATGTCGCGGTCGGGCAGGGGCAGTATACTCTGTGAAATGGGCATTGTTAGGTGACCGGTATGGATGAGGCGATGGTTTAATTCTCAGCTTTATTTAACAGCAGCAGAAACAACAAAAAAAGGAAATTACACTGTTAGTCTTCTATATCTCAAAACTCAAAAAAAAAAAAAAATGGTTGTTAGATTAAAGTACGAAGTAACTTTTTGCGTAAGAGCGTTCGTAAAATTAATGGACCATGAAGACAATATTTTCTCTAAAGCACTAAGTCTTTTTGATGTAGGTATTTACTGATTTACTATATCGCATTATCTAAGTCTCAACAGCATGCAGTTCATATTTGCTCTTCATATAATATTTTCTGTTACCCATAACCCTAGTCGATATCGCATGCGTCTCATAGTTTCATCCACATATACTTCAGTCTCCCAAACGTTCAGAGGACATTTATAGTTCAAAGCCATAGTTGTCTCTTGAGAATGTCAGACCCTATGGTTTTTGACACGTGCCATACTTTAGGCTAAATTCTTCTCGATGACGACACATATATTTGTAACTTAGAGATGTTTTTGTTCAGCTTGCGGAAAAATAAAACTCTTACAATGAGGGATTTGATAAAGACTACATTCAGTTTTATCTCCTCCGATGCAAAATAATTCCTAAAATGATTATCGTTTGGTGGTAGTTGGAATAAAGTAGAGAAGACGTCCCCAGAGTAAAAGGGTTAAGAATGTTAGCCCCGATGGTTTTGACAGATGCCATACTTGAGTTAATTATACGGGGAATATGTTGAGTTCAGCGACCTTCCCTGCTTCAGGAATGTCACGTTGATGTCGTTACTCCTGCCCCTCTGACCGTGCCGGACACCACCATACATCACACACAGGGAATGTCTTGAAAGAACGTCTCGGTAGCCACAGACGATAACCTGCTAGCGAGTCTCCGTTATAACACATGGCAGCATTCTCCATATCGTAAATCTGATGTCTTTTTATTCCACCAAATCATCATTTATTCAAATTAAAGAATAGTACCCACATGTTGGTAATGTGTTTTCTTTTTTATGCAAGGAAGAAGGAACCAAGGGCCAGGAGACCACGAATTGTTCCCTCCAAGAAGAAGAAGAAGAAAAATAAAAATAAAAAAATGAGAGAGAGCCAAATTCAAGTTCCGTGTTTGCAGGGAGGGTGCAACATATGGTCTAAGTCGGACCAAAATGGCTGTATCATAAAACTAAACGCATTTTCAGTCAGTGGAATAAGTCTTCCCTACAGAATATCCTCCTCCTCAGTAGGTAAACGGGAAAATCTTAGAGGGGTAAGGAGGAGGTGACAGATAAAAGGCACGGGTATTGAAACAGCAGATATTGGTAGTAGACAGAGGCAAGATGAAGGGGGATTGGAGAGATACAAAGCACAAATGATGAAACAGAAGTTAGTGACAGTATAAAACAGTATGGTGTAGTATAGGTATTTGCGTTAGTGTGTCAGCATCCATCCCATACACTCAGCGACAGTAAGTGGGGCTCAAACCCATGCCAAGAGCAGCCCCCAAACATGAGGCCAGGACCAAACCGACCGAGCCACCGAATCGCCCCTTCCACAGCAGCCAATCTGGTCCACCCCCTAAGCCATCCCATCAGGAGTCGCCACCCATCATTACCTCACCTCAGCCAGACTCATTCCCATCCGCCAGGGACATAAATCTCACCGTGAAGTAATCGCAGTATCGTGGGCAAGGGTGTTTAAGAACCAGTCATTTTTCTTACCTTTTTTCTCTTTTCATCCTGCATCTCTTACCAAAGTAGAAAGTATGGCGTAACGTTCCGTAATTATCGTACTTTGAACCCAAGATTGCAAGCGTTAAGCCATTTCCCTTACCCCTTTCTCTTTTCATTTTACATCTCTTGCTGAAGTAGGAAGTATGATGTAGTGTTGCCGTAGCCATTGAACTTTAAACCCAGGATCTGCAAAGGTTCATTTTTTTATGCTTTCTTAGCCACTCTACCTGCTGCGTCTCCTGTCGAACCATGGAGTAGGAGTGTTTAAACGCTGTCTTTTTTGTATTGTGGTTCCCAGGAGTGTGAATATACTGCCTTATACCCTAACCTTTCTACTGAGAGGTGTGTGCCTCTTGCCGAAGTAACCCAGTCCTTTCCTGTCCTCTAAAAGACATAAATAATACCGTGGAGTAATCGATGCATTGTGGACTTGAAATGTGAGAGTCCACCCCCATACTATAACCCAACCATCGTGTCTTCTGTGTCTCCTGCAGAATAAAAGACACACATCTTGCCTCAGGGTAATTCTAGTTTCGTGGACCCTAAGAGTGTAAAAGTGCCGTCCTGTACCCGAGTGCTTCTGCTTTGTTTTTTTGCGTGTCCTGACGAAGTATCCCTGCCCATTTCTCATGTCGAGGCCATTAATCTTACCGTAATGATCGTATCGCAAACCCGCGGGT
This sequence comes from Coenobita brevimanus, assembly GCF_032717465.1. Taxonomy (NCBI): domain Eukaryota; kingdom Metazoa; phylum Arthropoda; class Malacostraca; order Decapoda; family Coenobitidae; genus Coenobita; species Coenobita brevimanus. Next base: position 4,588,202 of record NC_136996.1, on the reverse strand, counting down.
GTGAGAATCTATCCCTTCACTCAGCCTCTGTGTCTTCTGCTTCTCCTGCTGAAGTAGAAAATAGGATATAAATCTTGTCGCAATCATCGTAACATGGACCTGCGGTGTGAGAGAGCAACCCTACTGTATAGTCTACGCCTTCCTCTGTAACGCTTTCGTTCTCCTTCCGAAGCACAGAGTAGGGGAGTATCGTGGATCCTAGAGTCTGAAATTGCCATCCAGCACCCTAACCCATCTGCTATGCCTTCTGCGTCTCCTGCTGATATAACCCAACACTTTCTTGCCCATCAAGGAAACTAATCTTGCCGTAATGATCTTGTCGTGGACCCAGACGTGAGGAGTCCATTCCTTTGTTCTACCCCATTCCCTGTGCCGTCTTTGTCGTCTGTCGAAAATAGGACACACTTTCGATCTTGTCGCAGTTATCCTATCGTGGACCTTGAAGTGTGTGAGAGCAGCCCTACTCCTTTCTCCACGCCTTCTGTATCCTCCTGCCACAGTATGGAGTAGAAGAGTTTCAGCGCAGTGTCTCCATCTCATCGCAGAGTTGGGAGTGGTGGTTGCCCTGAACTCTTTCCTTCCACTGTTCCTTCTCTATCTCCTGCCGAAATAATCCAACCACCATTCCCTTACCAAGGACGTTAATATTGCAGTAATAATCTTATCGTTTCAGCGCAGTCTTTTCATTTCATCCTGGGTAGGGAATTATGGAGGTTCTCCCATATAGCCAACCCCTCTCTCTACCCTTCTGTGTCTCCTGTAGAAGTATGAAGAAGGACATTATATCTTTCCCTAAAGTAATCATAGCATCGTGGACCCTCTGCCCTTCCTCAGCGCCTGGTGCGTCCCCTGCCGTAGTATAAAGTAGGAGGGTTTAAGGGCGGCGTCTTGGTGTGGGGCTGGTTAATGGTGCGTGTAAGGTGCGTATAAAAAGAAGATACTGATGACTTACAATTAATTTCTGCCTACAGTTTTTGTTTCACCAGGAACGTTGATGGGGATTTTGACAACGTAAGGAACAACGAGAGATTATTTAGTTTAACTCATCCAATACGAAAACATCTATTTAATCTTTTCTTACAACCATCACATTACTTTATTCAGACTGGGAGAGACTCTTCATAGTACAGAAAAGTACAAAGGAAAACATACAGCAGCAGATCTAATGGTTTTATTGGAGGCAGTTTGCTAGAGGCGGCTTGAACTATGGTATCTGATTTTACGAGGTGAAGATAAGGATGTTAATAGTTAAGGAGTCAGTTGAGAATTTTAAGAGTATATAAAACAGACTATTAAGGTGAGACAGTGCCATGTGGAGAGTCCTAAGTACGGTTTGGAGTGGTACTGATACGACAAGATGACCGAGGAGTTGATGCTGTCAGTGAGGTAGAGGGACTGATCTGATAACCCTCCCACCAGGCGACAAAATTTTCTTTGACATGGACTTCGTATCATCACTTTCATACCGGTTTATTTTGCAGGTATATACCTTAATATTTATTTTCCATGATAGATTATTTCGCCTCATTGACACAGTTCGCGTCAGTTACATATTAAGCCCAGTTCTAGTGAGAGGGGTATACTGACGTGTTTTCGTTTTACTCACGTCACGACTAACGATTTTATTGAAGTTAAGAAGTACCTCTAACAGTGGAAGGATTAATGAAAGCTGCATCTAACCCCTCCACATCGAAACACTTCCCCCAGATTGAATGAAGTAATCTGAAATTAGCAAAAATTAATTGGTAAACTATGTTGTCGCATTGAACAGGTTAAAATCTACCCAGTGTTTTTTATTTATTTAATTACTTATTTATTTTCTTTGAGATTTGACACTGCTAGAGAGATCTTGTCAGTCATTGCCAGACCTTGCTAGCGGCAGCGACCGACCTACTGTATTGTTATCTTTGTACTCTGAGTCACTTAACAAATTGTCTGGGTCAGTGGAGTTACTGTATCCCAGCAGAGAACTGGTATATGTAGCGATTTTTTGGAAAATTCTTGAAACTATTTATTGCCATGGTTTTGTTTACTCTCCTCGCGTTAACTAGCGTAAACTGTCATCTGTCCATCTTGAATACAGAACTGCAACAAAAAATTATTGCTAGAATATGGTGCTAATCACGAAGAAATTTTGTGAAAAGGCTGTAAAGTCATAGAATTCTCTTATTTTGCCACTGAGGCCCAGGAAATAGACTGCAAAAGAACAAAAATTTCCACCTAGTTAAAGTGGATGAGCTATATTAACATTCTACCAACTCTCCCACCCCATTTCTTCCACCACCACCAGGCCAACCTCTCCCACCAATACGTCTCTCCACCCCTATCATTCTCCACCTATGCTTTCAGCCTCTCTCTGCACCCCTCTCCCTCCACCACCGCACACCATAACCACTTCTCCTTCATCACTATCCTTCCACCGCCCCTCTCACTAGCATCCACTCTCCCTCAGCCACCTCTCACCACAACTTTCCCTCCACCACCTCTCTCACCACGACTCTCCATCACCTCACTTACCATCATCATTCTACCACTCACCATCACTGATCTCCACCTCCCACTATCACCACCACCCTTCATCTCTTACCATCATCACGCTCCACCTTTTCCCCATCACTCACTGCCTCTCACCACCACTCTCCACCTTTCCCATCACTCTCCACCTCTCACCACCACACCACCTCTCTCACCATCATACCCTCTACCACTCCCCTACTCACCACCTCCCCACTACTCTCCACCTCTCACCACCACTCTGCCTCTCTCACCATCACCACCCTCCTCCACTCTCCTACTCACCACTTCGCCACTCTCTACCTCTCCCAACCCTTGACAGATATCGAGTGCCAGACCGCATGTCACTCATATAATTCTAAAAAAAAATAAAAAAATAAAAAAAGATAAAAGCGTCCCGCCCTCCTTCCCCCCTGCCTAAGTATGACAGGGTATACAGGGAGATATGATTGGCCAACCTGCACCACGTATTCCCCTCCCGCCTCGCCACAGACACCGGCAATGAATCAGGGGAGTATCTGTAGGAGTTGTGGGTATGTCATCATCAAGGGGTGGATCGCGTCTTGGGTGTGGGGGTACCAGAATGTAAGGGTCTGTTGGGTGTGTTGTGAGTCTGGTTACCTAGATATCAATAGGCTGATAAGTAGAGAGAGAGAGAGAGAGAGAGAGAGAGAGAGAGAGAATAAAGCAGGACTGGTTAATAATAATTCGTGTTCCCAGCCTCTGTGAGCCCAGGTGTGCCAAAGCCATGCTCATATATAGATAATCTCAATTTCCGGCCCGTAAAGTGGGAGCAATGCAAGAACCTTACTACCAGCACCATCAGTTAGCGCTGAGAGGAGAAATATGGTGCTGTAGAGAAGACAGTCCAGTTAGCTCTTGTTATTTATGTCTTTTTTCATTTATCTGTCTACTTGTTTATATATTTGTCTCTTTATCTATTTGTTTATTTACTTTTATCTTCGTTAAGTTGGTCGTGCCTTATGTGGCTTTTGGCTGGGCAAAACTCTACAATTTTTTCCCCTTTTAACCTTACCTAGATTTTCGCCTCTTTGCAGCATATTTCCTTTTTTATGTGTGACAGAGGAAGACAGTGCTGCTTCTCTATATCCTATCCGTACCACTTCTTTGTGTCTAGCATCATACTGTGCTGTTATCACTCGTTATAATTATGTAGGCAATCAAGATAGGGAGATGAAAATATTAGGCCAAGTTAAAATGAAAAGAACTTTGAGTACCGTGCCCAGATGCACAAAAACTTAAGATAAATTGCCTCTCCTAATTTTGATTTATTATTGCAGGAAGTGATAGACAAGGGAGGTTTCTGCACCTTCCTTTCCCCTTTCATCCTGGGAAAAAGATAACTCATTCACGACAGGGATTTAATTGTGTGTTTGTGAATCCTGGCCATGTTAATTGAGGGGAAATTTATTCTTACGACAATCAGCCGCGTGTCAGAAACTTATCTTTACTAAGCATTATTTCTTTATTAGCCTGGTTATACTTATTGTTTCTTTGATATTAAAGTAAACATTAATTATTCGATTTTGTGTCTTTTACTGTAAGTGAAATTCGCTGTATAAGAAGTCTGGCTACACCAACTAGTTCATTGACATTTAAAGCGAAATTGATTATCCGAATTGCTTATGTGTGTGTGTGTGTGTGTGTGTGTGTGTGTGTGTGTGTGTTTACAGCAAGATGGTAAATGTAGTGGGTAAACTGAAAACAGGCGTATCATTCGTTAACGGAGATGGGACCAGAGATGTGAGTGCCAGACTGAACAATTATCAGTTCCTTGTCATGACGAGAACACGGAAAGACTGCGCATTCTCCTTTATTTGTCCTTTCTGAGAAAATAAAACATAATTACAACAGGGAATTAATTATCAGTTTGTGAATTCAACTCCAAGGCCTTGATTCATGACGCAAACTTGTGATGATTTCTCTGTCTCTCTAGCTATCTGTCTATCTAATGCCAGACGCCTTAATCCCGTATACGGGGTGGCCACAAACAAATCGCCTCCACGTAACCTTGTCCCCTGCTATTTCACGTCTCCAGTCCATCCCTCCATCTCTCCTGCAGCAAATATTTCTCGTTGCAGGAAGAATAAAGGCAGGGGAAGAATATGCTCTCCATCCCTTTCTTGTCCTTCCTGCAGGAGCAAATTAGAGTTATGACAGAGACTTGATTTTAAGTTTACTAGCAAGTCCCATTCGAGGTAGACCAACTTTGGAGGAGGAGGGGCGAACAGTGTGATGTGGAACAGGATAGATTAATTTGAGACTGAGATGGTGTCATGGGAGAGCGAGGTAGTGCGAAGTGAGAGCTAGGTGGTGCGAGGTCAGAGGGAGGTAGTGCGAGGCTGAGAACAAGTTAGTATGAGCTTGAGAGCGAGGTAGTGCAAAATGAGAGCAAAGTTTTGTTAGGTGTGGGTGAAATAGTGTGAAGTGAGTGAGGTGGTGTGGGGATTAGAAGGTGGTGTGAGGTGGTACGAGGTGTGAATGAATTGGCATGAAATAAGGGTGAGGTGGTATGAGGTGAGAATGAATTGGTATGGGGTGAGAGCGAGGTGGTATGATGTGAGAGTGAGGAGATGTAAGGTGAGAGCGAGGTGGTATGACGTGAGAGTGGGGAGGTGGAAGGTGAGAGCGAGGTGTTAGGGGGCTGAGAAGAAGGCAGTCTGAGGTTTAGAGGAAGTCGAAGTCAGGAAAGTAGAGCAAGGTTGAAAACAGGGTAGTGCGAAATGAAAGCTAAAAGAGAGCGAGGGGGTGAGTGGTGACAGCGAGATAAGAACGAGAAGAGAAGGCGTCGACAGAGCGAGTGGTGAGATGTGACAATGAAGTAAGTGTAAGGTAAGAAGGAGTCGATAGAGGGAGTGGTGTAAGGTGACAGCGAGGTAAGTGTAGGGTGAGAGGGATTGGACAGAGGGAGAGGTAAGGCAAGGTAGGGGCAACGCAGGTCTGTGTAAGCCTTCCCTCGTGACGACGGCCCGGCTGATCGGTAGGAGATACTGGCGTGATGAGTAGGTGGCGGGTGATGGGCGGGAGATACCTTGATATAGTGATTATACGCCCGCCCCCTGCTCCTCCCCTCTTCCCCAGACCTCCCCCCCGCCACCGTCCCCTGCCACTACCCCTGATCCCCCTGACCCCAGGCATGGCGACACCGCCTCCCTCGGGCTGTTTACCACTGTTCTTCTGTTCCGAAATCTCAGGTGAATGAATGCCCTTCTTACAAGTGTGTTCTCAGAGCGCCTTTAGGTACTTCAGATATCCCTAAGATGGTTAAGATCCTGCGATGGCAGCCTGAATAAAATGTACTCAATTTGTAAATATATATATATATATATATATATATATATATATATATATATATATATATATATATATATATGTGTGTAAAATTGGATCCCAGGGTTCCTGGGCGAGGCATTGTGCTGGCAGGGTACTAAGCGTACCTCCCTCCGCCTATCGGCTCATAGTCGCGAAGCTCATAGGTCCCTACCCGGGTGTTCCCTGCTTTAATAACGTTTGAAAATTCCCAGTTCTGTCCTATATTAAGAACACTGGGCTCCAATGGGTTTTATATATATATATATATATATATATATATATATATATATATATATATATATATATATATATATATATATATATGTGTGTGTGTGTGTGTGTGTGTGTGTGTGTGTGTGTGTGTGTGTGATTAGAAAGTTGTCGTTATATACTGTATGTCGAAAATAAAAATTACATGTGGATACGTGTTCAGAAATATATTTCTCGCAATTTTATGGTATTATTTTTTCATAGACTAACATTCGTTGCATATTTGTACTAGACATTAAAAGCTAGTTGTAAATAATTCCCCAGCATACAATTCGTTGATGTTATCCTTATCACGAATATCATGATTGTGGTGTTCAGCAAATTGGATGTGGATTTTTTTTTTTTTTTTATACTAGCAATGAGGGTTTCCTCACTCTGGGCCAAGGACGACCATGAACCAGGATACAGAAGCTCCGAGGGAAAAACTAAGAGACATGAACACCAGGAAACCATAATCTCTGCACATGTTTTAATTCTGCTCATGCCGGTAAGGATATGTTAGCCGGAGTCTGACTGTAGCGAAGGCCTATTCCTTACTGTTAATGTGGTAGTTCAAAGCTTTCCTAGAGTCCGAAAAGAACAGTTCCCGGTGATAATGATACTCGTGCACTCTAGGAAGGCTTGGAAGTACTAGCAAATAGATCTTCCTCTCAAGCAGAGGAGGGAGTAAACTGTGAGCTAAACTATGGCTGAAAAATAAAATGTATGTAGTAGCTACGTAACTTTATCTTTCTTTACATTTTAGCCCCAACCTCACACGGGGTGCGAACTCTACTTGCCTGTCTGTGTGGTCTGTCTGTCTTTTCTCGCGATATTTAACCTCTTCAGTGCAATTAAGCCTTTTAGTTTTGTTTTTGCAATCTTTAGACGATTTTATTCTGTTTGGAAAAAGGAAGGGCCTCTCGCAGTGAAGGGTTTAAGCAGTTTATTAATCCTTTCACCACGATGACCTTTTTTTATCCTCGCTACCTCCAGACGGCTTTACTTAAATTAGGCAAGGGCTCTCGTAGTGAAGAGATTTACACCAGGAAAGAGGTACAAAGTTTTTTCTCAATTTCTATCTAGATCTGGTTGCGAGTTCGGCTTCTTTGCGGTTATTTGATGGAGTACAGGAGAGATGTGGTCAGTTAATATATCTAGGAAATAATTACGACTTTAATAAACAACTGAATGCTTTGAATAACCTACATATAAAACTACAGCTACAAGCAGTTTCAACATCTTCAGTTCGATGACGTCGGTATATTTTTGCCCTTCCCAAACGATTTTATTTCTTAGCTTTCTTCTTGCATTCTTTCTTCTCTAATTCTGCTAATGGCCAAATGTTATATTCAGTTTAAGACGAAGCTCTCATACTGAAAGGGATAGAAACAGGCTCCGTTAGCCATTTCATGAAGTTGACGAGTCCATCATTTAATTCTGACCATACCAAACGATTTTTCTTTCTCGGTTTGCGAATGAGGTCTCGTATAGGTCAAGGTACAGGAGGGGTTAAGTTTCTCGAACCCCGCCCAAAAAACACGTTGAGGACAGTGATGGAGGGCGGGTTGGAGGACTGAGGCATGATGGGAAGTATTCTTGTTCATTAGGGAGACCGTAGCACTTCCTTCTTGCTGACTTTTTTTTTTTTTTACTTAGGAAGATGCAAAGAAGCAGAACGAAAAGCTGAAAGATTCTTCTTTCCAGAAAATCGAAGAAAGTAGAAACAAATATAAGCCCAGTTATTTCGAGATGCCTGTACACATTGTGCTTAAAAGACCAGGAATCTTAGACAGAGGGAAATACAGACAGAGGGAGGCAGTTCCAGAGTTCCTTGTTGCATACGAGAAGGACTGAGAGTATCACTTAACTCATGTACATTGTATCGTAATATTTTCTTACTTGTTGACTATTTTGAAATGGCTTGTGTTTATAGCATACAAAAGGACACTGGGGCGTAACAGGCAAAATAAGTCGCTGGGGAAAAAGTGCAACGAAATCTTCCAGGCCAGCGAGTATACGGACCAGCAGCGGCAGTACCAGGTTTTCAGGGACTCGGCGGTTGTTGCAGCGGCCGCAGAAGACGTATTGGGAGTCGTGACCCAAGGCTCGTAATGGTGCCCGTGGTCACTTTCACCGCTGGGGCTGCCTGGCGACTACGGAGGAACCTCTTGTGTGCAGCGGCTGTCATCGCTTATGGGGGAAAAATGGTTCTATGTTCTTCTGTACCTCCATTTCAGCTGCTTATTTATTCTTCATATAACTGTTATCCTCTGCCTTAGGAAATATAGATAGGTAAGTAGACAGATAGATAGACATAAATAGACAGACAGATGGCTTGAGAGGTAGGTAGGTAGGAGGACGTAGATAAACAGAGATAAGCATTCAACGCTTCAGTTTAGCGGCTTACTTTTGGTTAGCTAACGACAATCATCTGCTTTAGGGAAAAATATACCGTACATACGCATTCTACGGCATAATTTAACTGCTATTTTTACTGATCTGGCTTTTATCATCTGTCTCGGGAAGAAATGTGGCTGTATGCAGCATTGAACACTTCACTGTAGCTGCAGATTTTTGTTGATTTTACTGTCGCTATATGCCACAGGAAACGATATAGTCTTATGCATTTTTACGTTCTATATTACCTGCTTATTTAGTCTTAACTGTTCTCATCCCTCGTAGTGAATAATTTGTCTATTCATTTTACGCTTCAGTATACCTTTTTATCATCATATACCACAGGAAGTATAGCCTTATGCTTTCCTACACCCAATTTTAGCTATATTTTCTTGATCAAATTTTTCTCAGACGCCAAGCAAATTGAAGTGCCTTTACTCTTCTCATTTCTTCCTTTTGCCTGTTTACTTGCACGTGATCGAACCGTTATTGTATGTTTCGGAAAAGTAAGCTTGTATGATTCTGTAAGGTGTGTTTTAGGTGAATATTTACACTTTAGACAACGGTTATCATCAGACTCAGGAAGAAGTAGCTTTATGCTTGTCCGCGCTTCATTCTGGCTGCTTATCTACCCTTGATCTAATTTTTATCATCTCACCCATGCAAAAATGGACCTTGGTTTCTTTATACTCTCTTTTAGTTACTGATTTTTCCATATCTGGTTATTATGATATGTATGAGGATCAGTGCTTCTGCTGATTTAGTGTTTATGTTATCGTTATCTGTTCATTTTTCCTGCGCCTAGTTTTTCTGCTTCAGAACGCACGTCAACCATCTCTTTCACTACGATAACAGCCTCCTAAGTTATGACAGTCTTCTGATAACAACCAGCCAAAGCAATCAGTCCTTTACTACCCTTGTTTAGAAACCCGGAGAGCCCGAGGATAGGAGAACGTAGTCCGCTTCATTTGTCTTATCCGTAAATGACCATTCTGCGTCCACAAAAACATTAGATGGCAAAAAAAATCCCCTAACATCTTTTGGACTCGAACCATGGCGCACTGGCATATGCTGTCCCACGAACTGAGACTTTTACAATCCGTGCAACTTGGATTCCCTTAGGCAGCAGCAAAGATGAAATACACAACTTAATCTTGCCGAGAGGTCTTTCCCAGGCCAAATGAAATCGCTCGGGGTTGTACCGGTAAGAGTAGATTACAAGAGGCTTCATCGTAAGAATAAACGAAAAGAGACATCGTTGTACTGAAAGCGTTGAACAGGTTAATTATCTCTTGTCTGATCTTTGTCATCCGCCTCAGGATAAGAGTGATTCAGTATACTCCTAGACGCCTCGATTTAGGTACCGTGCGCTTTCATTTTCCCACATCTAACTTAATCATCTTTTTCAGTACACAGGTAATCCAGGTGGTCACTTCTCTCTTTACCGCATTTTATTTGTATTTGGATGTGCTTGAGTCAGCGCTTGTATGTCTGATTTAGCCGGTATTTTCTCAGACTGCATCATCTCTTTTCGGAAGAGATTGTTTTACTTCTGTAGTCTTTTTTTCTTTTTTTAATCTAAATTATTTCTTTCAATCCTCTGACGATGGCACAAATTTCAACCAGCCTATATTGCTCTTGCCACCGCCAAGTGACACCTTTCATCTGTGTGCGGCTTGTCGTTGTGTTATGGTTAAAGTTCAGAACTCCTCCACACCCCATTGCCGCTCTTTCCTCCTTCGTCGACATTTCTGGAGCTGTAGAATTCAGCTTGAAGAGGATTCACTGACAGACTCAAATCAGTACCCTCCCTTAACTCAGATTTTTTTCGACAGGATGGAGGAGGAAATGAGAATGTAGAATCATCCCACTTCTTTTGATCACCCTCCAAAAACAAATGTAACTTATGAGAAGGCTATGATCGTAAGTTTGCCATGACTCTTTCACAGTAATGTGGCCCAGATTTCCATCTTTTAGCAGCTTACTGTACTTCCCGTAGCTCTGTGGCAGAAAATGACAGTGTTACTGCTCTGTGACTTTTCTATAGCAGAACACTACTTCATGACTAGCATTGCAGCTCAGCCTTCAAGCTGGGGAGATGGTATACGGCTCAGCATTCACAGTGGTATACGGCTTAGCATTCAAGATGGAGAGGTGGTATACGAATCAGCATTCAAGATGGAGAACTGGCAAGTTTTCGGCCACGTTTAAACCAAAAGAGTATAGCAAGTGTTAATCTCTTGCCACAGCTTAGCATTCCACGTGGAGATACAGCACTTTTAGGCCAAGTTACAGTAAAAAGAGTATAGCAAATCTGGCCACTGAGTCTCTGAGAAGACAGGGTGAGAAAAAGGACTAGCACAGCCTCTTCCATCTAGAACAAAGCATGGACCATAGATAGATCCTCGCCCACTTTATTTTCTCTGATAATACGACTTGAGTGGCCCAGTTCCCTCACATGAAAACGGACCAACTACAGGGAACCTCCATGCCCCTCTGACCCTCCGGGAAGACGAGGTGAGAGGAAACCACTCGCACAACCGCTCCGCCCAGAACAAGAAGCCGTAAATCCTGACTCACTTTATTTTCTCCGATAATTCTGAGCTTCGCCTCGATAATTAACTCGTCTTCTAGTGATAGTTATAAAAGAAAACCCATAAAAACCACTACCCAAGTCCCTGGCATTTTCCACACACCATTAACCCGGATAATTTCTGCCGGGAACAGGCTTCGAGATCATTTTCCATTCGGGTCTCTTAATCTCTCGCGTCCGGGATCTCGCTTCCTCGGTCCAGTCTGTTGATGTTGAAGTAACCCGGCCAGACACGATGAGTATGAATTATAAAATGAAGATTTCGCAGCACCCCTTCCTTAACGATTTTTTCTGCACATTACATTTCGCTCGTATTCGAACTGGCTTTGGCGACTTCGTAACACCTCTTCTTTGGCGATTTATCTTGTACATTACACTTCAGTATCCTCTTGTGTGTTACTGATGCAAAGTATGTCGATACTAAAAGGATCTAAATAGCACCCAGCAGAAAGTAATGAGTTGTAATAAGCAAAATAAGTTGCTAAGGAAGAGGTGCTACGAAGCCTTCTATAGCACCAAAAACACAGGCGGCCCAGTAACATTTTTATGACTCTGCCTACCTATGGTAGAGGAGGCATTAAATGATTAGTCTGTCCCTGCGTGCGTGGGTCCGTGCGTCCGTAACACTATAGTGGGCGCGATATCTCCTTAACCCATCGACGGATTTCCACAAAACATTTGTCAGTGATGCAGTATGAGGAGATGATGAACTGATTAGGTCAACTAGGTTAAGGGATGGAAGGTCAAGGTCATATGGGATCTCTTTAGTTAATCCTTGTGGGAGTGATATCTCCTGATCCCCTCGACGGATTTCAACCAAACTTTTGTCAGTGATACAGTATGAAGGGATGATGAACTGATTAGGTCAGCGAGATCATGGAGGTTGTATGGCGAGTCTGTGCGCAAAGCTTGGCGGAGGCATACCAAACAACGCTTTGCGTCGACAGCTCGGGGCCCAAGTTCTCGGCATTTCATTGCATATTGCAGTCCGTTAACATTTTTTATGGCTTTGCCTTCGCTCATGTTTTGTTCCAGCTAAGGCCACAGGATTTTACTCACACAGAAGAATGAGAGTGTTAATACTGTTACAATTAACGCTCTGATAGTTCTGTCATCTATTGCATTTTATTGCTGCAGCACCAGTCAAATTTATTTATCCAAGAGTAAGTATAGGAGTGCGAGACTTAATCCTTTGCATCTGGAAACTTGCTAACTGGGTCAGCGCAGATACAGTAACCAGCATACTTCATCTCTCAAACAGTTTAACTCGCCCACTAGTATCATTACGAGGTCCTCCATCTCCGGCGAAACGTATCATAGGCCAGAGAGTGATAAGCATCTGGGAGCATTTGCAGCCGAAACCTTTTGCTCGCATTCTGAAAACTTATGCGAAGGCAGACCCTTAATCTCAGGCGAACAATTATAGAATATCTGTGTCTCCTAGATTTTCATTTGACGAACTTCTATTCCACTTTAAAGAAGCAGTTAATAGCGACATAAAGAGGGCAGAACCGTTCGGTTCTCGTCACGTGTTTCATAAAATATCGTCCTTAATTGAGGGCTTGCTATCCCTTCGCGATTTAAGCTTTAAGGATGCGGCCATCAAACGTTCCTTTCACTCCGTCATAATTTCGCAGTACCGTTAAGTTGCTCAAGTGAAAAATTATATATACATACAGACTTTGTGTTTTGCTTTATTTTTTTCGTTTTATGGTTTTGTTTTGTAGTTAAAGCTGTTCTGGCCCGACCTGGACCCTCTAGCATCTTCAAAACAAACACTAAATCTTTATGTACTTATAATTCTACCTAATGCCCTCAAAGCGATGACGTCGTTTTCATTTAATTCTCGCCACTCTCAGACGATTTTATTCAGCTGTTGGGTTATTAAGGTAGTCAGTCACCCTTTCCCTACACGAGATCTTCAAAAAAGCTTTGTTGAACTCTGGTGGTAGGAAGAACATATTATAAAAGTCGTCGTCACAGTGACGGCTCAGTTTTCACTGTTTTCTGCGAAGTGCAAACCCAACTATACCGCAAACGCCACCTAACCACCGCAGACGTCAGCTAACCATGGTAAGCACCAAGAAGCTACCGCAGACACCACCAGCAAACAGCCACAGTCACTAGCAAACTACCGCAAACTCCAGCTAACCACCACAAACTCCCGCTAACCACCGCAAACGCCACCTAACCACCATGAAAGCCAGCTAACCACCGCAAACATCAGCTAACCACCACAAACTCCCACTAACCACCGCAAACGCCAGCAAACTACCGCAGACCACTGGTAATTATCGCAGTGATGTTGATTAGGTGGGAATCGGCGAAGCATGACCACGGAAATTAGGGGCGGTCGACCATAAATTGACGTGGAGCTTGCCAGTTTGAGAAGGAACAAAGCTCGCCAAATTCCCACCCGAACTGGTCTGAGCAAAAATTTATATCGCGCTGAACACCCGACAAAGAAAGTGTCCGAAGAGTTTTAAGCGTCTTATGAAACAGTGAACGAAAACGAATGAAAACGAACCCTATAAATCTGTAAATATTTTAAATTATCTCGTTTTTGAGTTATAGGTACCTTGAAGAAAAGCTCCGTGTAATATTATGGAATTATTTAGAGATGCAGCTTCAACCAGACAGACCAGCCATGCCCAGATGACAAACACGGGAGCGCTCATTCAGAATCCATCGTACTGAACACGGACACCATTTTTTGCGGGTGAGTGTACATGAGGAAGCTATAAAGTAACCGAGCCATTACCAGCTATCCATTATATTAAACAATTTGAGTATCTTTCAGGCCAACTATTAAAACTCTGTACTTGTGGCCACGGTAAGAAGCTGGGTAAGTGCAGCTCCCTCAAGAATTCTGCTGAAGTATGGGAGCGGTTCCTGTGATGGGCCCACCGTCATGTGTTGCTGGGAAGTAATTGCCATGCTCTCAACATTATTAATTTTTGAGTACGAATTTTTGGTACTTTTTTTCCAGACGGGAATTTTCGAGGCTGTTTTTCCCACTGCTATCATTTATCAAGCAATTAACTCCTTCGCTAAGATTACGTATATTATAAATTTTCTTGTTATGCCCTGATTTTATAAATTTTAGAAAGAATTATTTTTTGTTAACCGGAGTTAGATACGGACTGCTAAGCTAATCTGAGCTGAATTTAATCGTCTGTCTCTTATATAGGGAAGTAAAATTGGCTTAATCGGTGAATGCATAAGTTTTTAGTATATACAAGTTTATATTTTTTCTCACCAGAATTTCGAGAATATCTTTGCCATTGCCGTAAAATTGATCAGTTAAGCATTTTATGACTTTCAACGTATAAAACTGGAATCATCAATATTCTGGACATTAACAGAACTTCTTTTCTTCTTTGTATGTTGAATTATGTCCTGACCAACTTACCAGCAAGATTCCTGAAGCTTGTTATGAATTGATATTTTGTGTGTGTGTGTGTGTGTGTGTGTGTGTGTGTGTGTGTGTGTGTGTGTGTGTGTGTGTGATTACCTACGTGCATGAATGTGTTCTTTACAGGGTCCCTTTACTTCTGAATGTGGAAAATATTATATAATGTTTTTCACATTTTAATATATCAATCTACAAAAGAAGTTTTGTGCGATTTAACTTATCCACTATAGTTTATCGTCGTTTTACCGTTAGTGTATTACACGTACTTTAATCATCACAATTAACGTAGTCGTCCTTGTCATCGTCACTGTTGTCGTTTTCGTCATCATCATCATCATCATTATCATCATCATCATCATGCTCTTTCTCACTGATATAAGAGGTGGATCTAACAAAAGTAGTGGTCTTTATAAAAATGATGCCCGGACCATAAACACAAAATATAAACTCCAGTCTACCGCACCAACAAGCAGCAGCTCTGATGAATACCCTCTTATTTCCTACTAACTGTCTGACTCCTGGGTAATTGCTCCTTCAGGTAACACACTCTCTTCTTTATATCCGCTTACCTGTAATTATGTCTGCATGTCAGTCATTTCCACTAGCTGCTGGCATTCTTTTCACTTTCACCTGTCATGTCTTTCTGTGCTCTCTCTCTCTCTCTCTCTCTCTCTCTCTCTCTCTCTCCTGTTCTACCACTCTTCCCAGTTCTCCCCTTTTTTTTTTCTTCCTCTCATAATCGGTTGCCAAAATTTCTGCTCCTCTTACACACTCGCTTCTTTTTTTTCTTCATCTTTCTCGTCATTTCCACTCATGTCTTGCCCTTTTTTCCATCCACATTTTGTCTAAACTGCCATTCACTTTATACAGGCTTCATGACACTACCCCCCCCCCTTCTGTTCTCTACTTCCTTATCCTCTCTTTCTCTCCCATCCTCTGACTCCCTTTTCTCTCACTCGCTTCCCTTCTCCGTAACTCTTCTCTTTTTCTCTCCATACCTTCCTTCACACATTTCTTTCCTCTCAAGTTTTCCTTTTGCCTTTTCTTCCTCTTTCACTTCTCACTCCTCTCCTTTCCTCGTTCGGCTTCTCTCATCTACTGATATTCATGCCCCAATCTTTCTTTTTCCTTTTTATGCTTTCTTTAACTCTCTCTCTCTCTCTCTCTCTCTCTCTCTCTCTCTCTCTCTCTCTCTCTCTCTCTCTCTCTCTCAATAGGAAATCTCAACAGAGGCTTTGAATGCAGGATGATTAATCGGTAAATTAATGGTATAGTCAGGGTCCGAGGTTTAAGATGATTTTTCTCCCAGAACTTAAAAATCTCGTAGAAATTAATGAGGTTGTGGAGAAAGGAAATGAAATGCTTGGATTTTAAAACACAACGTGGCACATAAAAGTCAAGATATAATCATTTCATTATGTTAAAGCCTTGTAAGGTTGCACGTAATATGTTTTTCATTTACAAACCCCACATTTTTGCTTGATTATGACACACACACACACACACACACACACACACACACACACACACACACACACACACACACACACACACACACACACACACACACACACACACACACACACACACACACACACACACCAGTCAAGATGGAAATTGCTGAGATTAAGGCAGCCATAATTCCCTCTCTTAAATCTGAAGCATATAAACAAAGATTTCTGAAACCTAACATAAGTTCTAAGAAGAAGACGTAGTGGATAACCTGCTTGTTCTGGTATCCTCACATAATTAAGAAAATATTGTTTACAAGCACCGTAATCGATATAAATCTAGAAAACGTGTATGGTAGCCTAGATCGACAGGAAATTTTGGAGTGTAAATAGAGTATCTGGAGTGGAAGGTAGATGATTTAAGGACATCCAGAGTATATACGATGGAGTAAAAGTGACTGAGGATGGATTGTATGTTAAATGAAAGGTTCGTCTTGATTATTGGACTGAAACAACTCTCAAATCACCATGGCTATTTACTGTATATATGAATGGAGTACTGAGCAACGTGAAAGCAGCAACCTTTAGCAGACTGTGGTTATACAGGAGGAAGGTACTGTTTGGTGTCTGTTTCTTTTTCTACATTGTCTCTTCAGGGTCTCTGTTTTTTGTTTCTCTGTCTCTTCATCTAACTAACCTCATCTCGCTATCTCCCCCTCTCTCTCTCTCTTCATCTCTCTACCCCTCCATCTTTTCCTCTACCCCTCCGTCTCTTCCTCTACCCCTCCATCTTTTCCTCTACCCCTCCATCTCTCTTTCTACCCATTCGTCTCACCCTCCACACTTCCATCTCTTCCTCTGCCTCTCCATCTCGCCGTCTATCCTCCATCTCTCACTTAGTTTTCCAGTCTCTCACTCAAACCCCTCATCTCTCTTTCTGCCTCTTCATCTCTCCCTCTACCTCCCCTTCTTTCCCTCTGTCTCCATCTCTTCTGTCTCTTCCCCTCTTCATGTCTCCGCGTCTCTTTTTATAACAACGCTTCCTTTCTCGATCACCGTCTCGCATTCCCGTCTTCTATGTCTGTGTCTCTTCAGCATCATTATCTCTTTTGCGTCTCCCTCTACCACTCCGCCTGTTCCCCTGCCTCCCCATCTCTTTCTGTCTCCTCCTTACCTCCCCATCTCCTCCTTGGTCTCCCCTTAACCTCATTATCTCTCCCTCTGTCTCCCCTGTGCGTCCCAATCTTCACCTTTGTCTCCAAAGTACCTCCTTATCTCTCCCTGTTTCCTCATTACCTCCCCATATCTCCCTCTGTCTCCCCCCTACCTCCTTATCTCCCCCTTGCTCCTTTCTACATCCCCATCCCTCCTTGTGCCCTCTGTCTACCTCTTCATCTCTCCCTCTTTCCCTCCGTCTCCTTCTCAGTCTACCTTTCCCCTCGCCCCGTCTGCAGGTAGCGCAAGGGCGTCTGATGTATAGAGGAGCCGCTTGTGTGTGCAGTGACCCGTAGCCCCAGCCCTCACCCCGCTCACACCCTCACACACACTGCCCACCTAAACAGGGAAACATGCCAAGGAGAGGAGCCAGGAAAAAGACGAAAACTTGCACGGAATAATGAAGAGAGAGAAGGGAATAAAGACTTTTCCAACACATTCTGAGCTTTCGGGGTTTGGAAGTGTGTGTGTGTGTGTGTGTGTGTGTGTGTGTGTGTGTGTGTGTGTGTGTGTGTGTGTGTGTAAGAAACTAATAAAGAAGGTAGGAAAAATAGGGAAACTTGCACTGAATATAGAACAGAAGGAAAGATTATTTATTTTTACATATTTTGAGTTTTGCATGTTCTGAAATGTTCGTAAGAAACAAGTGAGGGAAAAGGAGAAAACATGCCCAGCACAAAGAAAAAAGTTGAGAGTATAAAATATGCAATATATTCTGAGCTTTACAAGTTGGGAGGTGTCAGAAAAGAAATTTAAAACTGAATGTGACAAAAAGTAAAGTTAAGGTTTTTAAGAGGAATGAAATCTCGGTGTGCGTGGTGAAGCTGAGTGGTCAGGAAATGGGAAACACGAGCACCTAAGTAGTGCGATGAATAAGGATGGAAACTTGGAGGATGAAGTGCGAGAAAGGTGAGGGAAGGAGGATTGAAGGTATATTGATTTCGGTGACAAGGAATACGAGGCTGAGTATGGACGTAAAAAAAGTACAATAATTGCAAGGAAGTATTGTGATCCCTTCACTGACGTGTAAAAGTACAGGTTGGACTTTCGGTGGGGGACGCATTTCAAGAGTGAAAGTTGCGTGTTGTTACGTGGAGGGAGACGCATGAGGAAGTTCGGCGGCGTTGTGGTGTTGATGTGGTTCGGCGGCGTTGTGGTGTTGATGTGGATGTGCTGGAGAGTGTTATGAGGAGGACCCTGAGATGGTTTGGTCAGTGGGAGCAATGGAGCGTGAGGCACTGACGAGGGGGATGTATTTGAGTGAGATGGAGGGAGAGAAAGAAAGAAGGAAACCAGAGATGAGGTAGATGGACGGAGTAGAGAGGAGTACAGTATAAGGGGAGAGTGGTGTGGAATGGAAGGAGGGCCGCCTGATTACAGAGGACAGGATGACGTTGAAGCAGTTTGATCATGGCCCCTTCACCCCAAAGATGTAATATATTATTTGTCTTGCCTCCTAATGACGCAATTCAACTTGGAAAAGATCTCCTGTGCTGAAGGGATATACGAAGGCTGTACCCGTATCTTCCAGTTCAGAAATGTCCCCTAATTAATGAATAGCACTGTCTCTTAAAAGTAAGTAAGAAATACAGATACATACGTCACGGGACTGAACGGTTTCAAGGCGTCTGATTATGGGGATAATAAGGAAAAAGGTATTACGTGTTGTGACTTGAAGATGTTTACATACCTGTTGCACGTAGGACTAATACTGGGCTCCAGGGAATGGACATTATAGTCTGTGCCAGCAAATCCATACGTAATAAGATCGTTGAATGTTTGCACCAGAGATGTGTTGTGACCTTTTACAGTGTTGAATTGATTGTACCTTAAGTTAGATAAAGTTAGCTAAATTTGTCACTTTTTTTTTTTTTTTCATTAAGGGATATAACTTTCGCGTGAAATCAGTGTGATTTTGAACGATCCTGAGGGTACTGCCTAATAATATTTTCATCATTGAAAAAAAAAAAAAAATATTGGAGTGCTAAATCATTCTGGTAGTTCAATCTTGCAGCTTCCCGAGAATTTTATTCATCTAATAGGACACCTCTTGTAGTGAAGGGGTTAATAGGCATCACATCCAACCCTTTCCTACAAGAATTCTTGTCTTGAGTTTATTTATTTATTTTTTTACAAGATTATAGTATGGGCAGCGTAATTATAGTGCAAAGTTTAGTGGAAATTTTGATTTTCAAGGATTTTTGCAGTCACATGTAACCATTTGCCGGTTTTCATAATTCTGATGCTGCGTGCCATTATTTGCATAATTTCCCAGATACCCTTTCAGTGCTTTAGTAGTAGAGTTTATGGTGTGTGTTTTTTCTTTGGGTGGGAATCTCCGGTGGCTGGTGAGACTGCAAAATGCGCTGGGACAAATGAGTTCATTATCCTTTACACCAGCATACTCGCTGGTTTATTAGCCAGGCACTCATACACATCCACATACTCACACACACACATTAGAACACATACCGACATACGAATGTACACCTGCAACACACACATACATGCACGCATACAAACATACTGTACATACCGACATGCATGCTTGCATGTATTCATAAGCACATTAATTCATTCATTCAGCCATATATATATATATATATATATATATATATATATATATATATATATATATATATATATATATATATATATATATATATATATATATATATATATATATATATACAGTATATATATATATATATATATATATATATATATATATATATATATATATATATATATACACACACATACACACACACACACATATACAGTCAAATGCACATTCCAACACAACCTACAAACAGATGCAAGGCCATCCCTCTATCATCCCCCACCCAACCCTGCCACAGTGTTGAGCAGACAGAGGAGGACCACTATATACCACACATGGGCGGGGGTGCCAAGGAAAATACGGGGATTCTCAGCTCCTCTCATTTTTTCCCGCATTTCATATTTAGCTGGCATACTGCGGCGGTGTGAGGGGTGCCAGAGTATGCCGGTGTGAACTTAGTGGGGGGGGAGGGGCGGTGTTTATGCATACCCGACTGCTTGTTATCGCGTCCGGGTATGCTTTTATCTGTGCTACATCGTTTTTCATCCAGTCACGAGCCTCGCTGCTGACGTACATAAATGCGCAAACGTTTCGGTGACTTGGCTGTTGTGTGTGTGTGTGTTTTTTTCCCTATATTCTTGTGTTTTTCCCATTTCGTCGTTGTTCTTTTTCCTGTGCTTTTTTTTGTGTGTGTGTCCTTTCCCCTGTCCTTATCTTTCATGCTCCATATGGTTTTGTGAATTATTTAACGCCGTCGATACGATGACTTTATTTTAGATTACATTCTTCTTAATGCCTGATATTTACTAAACTTAGGAGAGTGACCATGTATCGGTGGGATTCAGGAAGGCCATAATCATCCAACCCTTCCGTGAAAAAATAACGTTGATAATAATAATAATAATACTAACAGTGATAATAATAATAATAATAATAAAAATAATAATAATAATAATAATAATAATAATAATAAAATAAATAAAAGTAATAATAAAACTAATAATAATAATAATAATAATAATAATAAATTTGTAAATGAATCATAAAGTCAATTAAATCGCCTAAAGATACCGACAAACATTGTACAGACGACACCACTGTATTGCAGGGATATAAAGTGTATGTTATTGCACAGATCAGGGTGCACCTCACCTCCCTCTTCTGTGTAATTCTGTGGATCATTTAGGGGTAAGAGGTGCAAGAATAGGTTGGAATACACCTCACGTCATTTTCTATGTTGTATGTGGAGTGCTTAGGGGTGTGAAGTGTAAGAACAGGTTAAAATACACCTCTTTTCCCTTCTTTTGTGTATTCGTGGAATATTTGGAGGATAAGAAGTGGAAGTACAAGTTATAATACACCTTACTTCCTTGGTATTATGTTTCACTATGGAGTATTTAACAGGTATGGGGTGGAAATATGGGTTAGAATTAGAATACACTTATCTTCTTGTCTGTGATTTTGTGGAAGGCTTAAGGGTATGAGTTGATTCATTTTTTTTTTTTTTATGTTACGCCTGTGTGTTCGATCCGAGGACTTACAAGGGTTGACTGATCACTTTCGTCGAACACCAATGGTCATTTTCTGTGTGCTTCCCCAGTTTAGTTCTGGATCCCTCACATCCCAGTCAGTAATGGACGATGGGTTAGAGATGAGATTAATGATACGAAATTATAGGTTATATTACATCTCTATTGGTGTTATATATATTGTATGGTTGGATATGCGTGAATATGTAAAGGTGCATGCCTGTGTGGTAGGTCCAAAGGAGATTTTACCAAATAACTCATATTAATTTAGCTTACCTCCAGTTCACTTCTTCATATGACCATATAGCTTCACTAACATGCCTTTTATTATTATTATTATTATTATTTCGTGTTACTTTCTATGTGTGAGATCCGGTCAGCCTAGAATATTTCGTATTTTCAGTGAGTCTGGCGGTTGTTGTATTGAAATCTGTGAGACTATTCCACATTTAGTGTACTTCAAAATTTTCCTCGGAATATATCGATTGTCTCTTTTTTTTTTTTTCTAATCGTATGCGCACGAGTGTGTGTGTGTGTGTGTGTGTGTGTGTGTGTGTGTGTGTGTGTGCGTGCGTGCGTGCGTGCGCATGTGCGTTTGAGTAAGAAAGAAGGAGGGAGGCAGAGGGACGCTTTAACTTAATATTAAATCATAACCAATTCTCAGTCCCCTCCATTTGCTTGACTGAGGTGGTAGGGCAAGCAGACGGCCCGACATCAACCGTTTTATTATGATGACGCTTTTTAAACTGTTGAACTCTGCTGAAATAGTGAACCAGTAATCAAAGGCCTTCAGGTATATCACTGGTCAGTTCTGGAGCTGTCGTCTTCAATCTGTACTTTCCTCTGTTATTTATTAATTTATTTTTTTTAAGCAATGTCCAATCATCTCGAAATTATTGGATCTTGCTTTTAGCTCATTTCTTCAATCTTCTCTGTAAAGGGCAGCTTCGAGGCTTCCATCCGTTGGTTTTTTCTGTTTTCATTATAAATATGCTGTTGTCTCAGCCAAAAAATTTTATGTTCCTAAAGAGAAACGCCTCTTATTGTAGAGGTTGATACAGGGTATAGCTTATCCCAGCTCTTCCCAAAGTCTCTCCAGTGATGAATAAACGCGTGTGGAAATAACATGAACAAATAAAAAAGTTTGCCTTGTACAGAAGAAGTAAAAAAAGAAAAAAATCCAAACACTAGAGAAAGCACAAGCGGTGAAAAGGTCGATTTATTCTCCTGTCGACAAGCAGGAAAGATTCGACCCCGGTATTAATCCTGAAATCTTGCTTTCAAATGGTTGGTGCATTCTTCTGTCAGTTTCTGCTAAGTGTGTCAGGCCTGTCTAGAAAGGAGGGAGGGAGGGAGAGTGCGTGCATGCTTCGGGCGAGGAGCCGTCAGTCAGTGTCATAATAATAGATTCTTGGAAACGAGCATCAATAAACACATTTGCCAGCTAAGTGTTGGTGGTGTGTGAGTGATTAATGTTTACCCTCCAAACTCGTCGCGTCTTCTCCCCCGCTCTCACTCTCTCCCGGTAAACTTATAAATGTTGTCTTATGGGAGAAGATGGACCAGCATTTGAGACTCTTAGAATAGCAAGGACCCATCAGCCAGTCACTTGTCATTTCTCAGGATTCACAGTTTTCTTCTAAGCTGCATTAACGCTTTTACCATCGCGTCCTTGCTCTCCAAATTCATTCCACCAAACGCCGGACGATTTTGTTCAGCTGAGAGTGAGTTAGGGGTGTAAGAGAAGGTTAACACTGGCACCAAGAACCTTATATGCTATTTTTTTTTCCAGCCAACATCAGTGGAGTGTATGCAGATGGGTGTTAATCATAGGAACCTTAGAGAGTTAATTCTCTCTCTCTCTCTCTCTCTCTCTCTCTCTCACTCTCACTCTCGACTTCCTCCACCAGAATCAAATAACATGGTTCTCAGGAAGATATAAAAAAAAGATTCCAGTATTCAAGTACGAATATCTAGCAACACAAATTTTAGAGCTAAATTGAGAGCCATTTTTACTTCCTCAATTTTTACGACATATATGAGCTCTTTCAGTCCTACGATGCATCTTATATTTTATTCGTGCAGTCTTTAAGGGATATTTCAACTTATGAAAGGACACCAGGCTGTCAAGCATTGAATGGAGACAACTTCTATTCCACTGACAATAAATGGTTTCTCTAAAGCCTAACGGAACAGTGTGGACGTGGAAAAAGAAGGACAAATTTAAAGTTTCCTTGTGTGGAAGGACATAGGCTCCTACACTTACGATTCAGGAAGTGTCGGACGTTTGCATGGGACCAGCAATAGCAGCACATATTTCCATGAACTGAGTTTTGATATTCCTTGAAGGCAGAGAGGAACTGTATTTCCAGCAAAGGGTTTGGAAATTCAAGTTCTGGAAATACAGGTATCACCTGCCGAAGAAATATAACTATCCACGTCTGCAAAAACAAAAACAAAAACAAAAAAATCATTATAACAAATCTTTAGAGAAAAAATTAAAATGATATCGAGTGCTGCTTTGACGTTTCGTGCTCTTCCGCTGATTATTAAGTTTTATTTCCTCACGAATCAATTTTTTTCACTAATTAAGTTTTGGGTCCCTGTGTTTCAGATTAATTCCTGCATAATACGTAGTTGGTTGTTTGTGTATTTATAATCCATAAAGCCCAACTGTAAAAGTTATAGGAGGTATCATACATGTTCTGAACGAGATATATGTGATTGGTCTTTTACAAATCAGTCGCCAAAACCAGACTGCTAATCGTGCCATTCCTAAACGCCTTCAGTGCCTCCCATAGAGACTGTCGGTACCTGCAAGACCCCCTCGGCATGCACAGACAACTTACCTGCGGGGTATTGATTGCAGGTGCGGTAAATAGTGGGTTATCTAAGCTGGGTCTTTTTCCTCGCGGATGCTGAGAGAGAGAGAGAGAGAGAGAGAGAGAGAGACAGACAGACAGACAGACAGACAGACGGACAGACAGAGACAAAGAGACAGACAGACAGACAGACAGAGTATCCTAGGAGCGAAGGAGTTATTGAAAAGCCATATCTAACCCTCCCTGCTCTAAAAAGTCCAGAACTAAAAATAATGAAACACTATTGATAGAGTTAATAATTTAGCTTTCTGTGTTCAACAAATCACCACAAACTTAGAACAATATATGCATGTGGACGTAAGATGCTGACGTTGACATATGGCTTCCTCCTCCTAAAACAAATGATTAAAGTGGTCAGTGTGTGTGTGAGGCAAGAAGTTACAAATGGTTGAGTTCTCCTTCAAATATATGTTAGAACCTGTAGTTAATGAAATCTTGGCAGTGTATATATCTTGTGCTTAATTAGAAGTGACTCTCTCTCTCTCTCTCTCTCAGGTCAAATATTAAATCACTTTTTACATTCATTAAACAATATTCATCAGATAAACGTCGGGGTCAAAGTAATGGTGTTCAGCGTGATTATTGTCAAAGCCCACTGTGTTAATTCCTTCAAATGAAAAATATTTTACTATCAGCGAATAAAATTCCTGAGTGTACATTTAATCGACATCCTCAAACGCCACAAACTGGAAGAGTTCACTAAAATTATCCTTGCGTTTACGTTCGATATGCTTCGAAAATATAAACTAACACTGGGGATAATGATAATGACGATAATTTAATAATGATGACTTACTTTCCCTAGGAGAATATTAGAATGTGATAATAGGAATGGATATTGGTAGGTGTCTGTGATCAAAAGAGTGGCACCGACCTAACACCCACCCCTCTGCCCTGTCTTAACCAGCGCCCTCCATCCCCTCTAACCTAGCTCTCTCAGCCCCCTCTACCAGGCCTCTCCACACCCTCCAACCTCCCTCAACACTCCACCCCCACAGCCCCCTCCACCTCCTACCCTCTCCCTGACGTGCCTGCCTGAGCGCCCCCTCGTAAGACAGGAATTAATGCGAGGTGTTCCGCCCCCCTCCCGCCCCGCCGCCTTATCCAGCTTCCCTGCATTGCCACACCGGTGATTTAGTGCCGCATGATTTTTAAACCGCGGGCGTGACTGCTGTGTTATTCTTAGTTGTCTCTGATAGCAGCCAACTTGCGCCCTGAGCCTTCGCTGTTTTCTTGATGAACGTGATGCGGTGCTCTCTCTCGCCTTGGTTTATGTACTCGAGAGCTGGCTGTTTGTTGTTGGTTTGTTCCCCCGTGTTAGTACTTGATTTAGTGCTGATCCTTGGTTAATGTATGCAGCGTTTGTTGGTTGACTTTGATGTTGATTTTGTGGTCCACCCTTACTTGGGTATTGTAGGACTGTGCAGTGTTGTCTATTTTTTTCTTTTTTGTATTGATTCTACGCTTCATTTCCTTCATGTAGTCAGTATCGTTGGCTGCTGTTACTACTGATGTTATAATACTCAAGAGCTGTTTTGCAGTTGGTTTGTTCTCCGTGTTAGAACTCGAATTATTTGAGATAATCTTTGGTTAAATTATGCGTTCTTGGCTGTGTTTTGTGTTGATCTGGCGGGTGAGTCTTTCTTGCATGACTTTAGTGTTGATTCTGTGGCTAATTTTTCTTAATGTTTACACTTTATTGGTGTCTTTAATGATCGTTTTAGTCATCTGTTCTTTATTAATATACTTGAGAGGTGTTGGATGCTGGTTTATTTTCCTTGTTAGTAAGGTACGTGTGTTGTTGCAGTGTTGATCGTTTTATTAATGTATGGCAGTATTTCTGAGTTTCCTTTAATATTGATGCTATGGCTGCTCCTTTCTTGGTTAATCTATGCAGTGTTGTGGTTGTTAGGTTCTCGTTATGTCAATTCTGCTGCTACTTCTTTCGTAGTTGATAATAATAGAGAGCTGCTTGGTGGGTGTCGTGTTGGTACTGAGGCTATTCAGTATTGGTTAATAAAATATGCTTTGTCGATGGTCATCTTATATTTTTCTGTTTATTTATTTATTTATTATATGCTATCTCTTTTTTGTCGCTGGTTTTAGAGTTGTATTTGTTTTTTCATTATTTTACGTCATCCCCTTTTCATTGCTGGCTTAAGAGTTCTGTATATTTATTTATTTTTTTTACGTCATCCCTTTTTCATTGCTGTCTTTATTTATTTATTTATTTTTTTACCTCGTCCCTGTTTCGTTACTGTCTTTAGAGTTGCATTTATTTTTTCATTATTTTACGTCATCCCTTTTCCGTTGCTGTCTTTAGAGTTGTAGGTGCTGATGCTATGGTAATCCTTTCAGTTTTTTTTTTTTTTTCCACCAGTCAGAATACGTATTTTATATTTCATTCATACTACCTCCAGACGATTTTATTCAGCTTAAAAATTTCGGACTGGTAGAGCTAGATGTATCCTTCATTTACTCCCTCCCTCACAGCAAGATGTCTTTCTTTAATTGCATCACATCGTTTGTTCTGTAGCCTAATTAACAAAATACAGCATCGTAATGAAGTGGCCTCTGTTGCCTCAGTTGCTGGTCCTTTCCCAGCTGTCCCTTTAACTGGAATTGGTTTTGATCCTCAGCTAATATACTGAGTGTTGATGGATACAGCCGTGTACTAGGTAGCATTGGAATCCTTAACAATTTTTCCAAGTGACTGAGTTTCCATATCACATCGTAGCATTCTCTTGTATGGTTTTGTATTGTGTCGACTTGTGCCTCCTTCTCACCTACAATTTTTTTTTCCTTTTTTTGACCTCTCCATCCTCCTCTCACCCCTCCGTCCTCCACCCATCCCTCCCTCCCCCATCCATCCAACCATCCTCTCCTTCCCCCCCCCCTCCCTTCTTTTCTTCTCGATTTGATATCGACAAAGTTAACAACAGTAATGAGAGGATAATTCTGTACTGCGCAGAATGAGTCGCCAGGGTAGAGATGTTACGAACCCACCATAGCCGCGTAGAATACAAGCCTTACTGTTAATTGTGTCGTTCATGGTTTCACAGTCAGTATAGTACAGTATTGTGGAGTAAGGCGCTCCAACCAGGTAAGGGTCCGTGGGATTTACATACAAGGGCTGGTTCGGATTTAGCGTTTACATAATGCCGCTCAGGGGTTATGGAGGTTGGTAATCTTGTCTTAAATGTTGGGACTGATTAGCTTAGCCCCAGGTTCCTTTGCTCATGATGGGGAAGAGAAAGTGGATAATGTATAGACAGAGAGACAAACAAATAGGCTGTCGTTTTACTGTCGGAGATTAGAAGGTCACGACTGTTTTTCCTTTGCCTTTGCACTGTTTTTTATCTTTCGTATATCAAAATTAAGTTGCTGCTTTTTCTACCTGTTGTTGGCTAAGATGTGTAATAAGAGATTTCTGCTTTTTGAGATTGTTGCTAACCCTTCCACATCGACTGGTTTCTTTTAAGTTGATGAAGTTGCCCGATAACAAGAAGAATATACATCATCATACCTAAATGAATGGCCTTTTACTCTTACAGATAGATAGATAGATAGATAGATGTAGATGTAGATATAGATAGATAGATAGGTAGCTAGATAAGACTCTTTCTTAAAATTTCCTAAAACAACTGAACAAGGCATAAATGCTCGGAAAAACTGTGTTGGCTATAAATATAAAGGCGTTGGAGTGAAACAGAGGACTAGCCACGATACATATATGATACTTGTAATGATATAAGATACTTGATATAATTTAATATACATTACTGAATCTTCATAAAATAACTGAGCAAGGTATGAAGCTCGTCGGAAACCACTGTGTATAAATATAAAGGCGTTGGAATGAAGGAGATAAGCCATGATATAAATTTAACATCTTTGAAGTACAGAAGATACCTCAGAGATAGATGGATATAGATAGATAGATATAGATAGATAAGAAACTTGATTAAAACTCCCTAAAATAACAGAACTCAGCATGAGGGTCCTCGGAAACCACTGTGTATAAATCTAAAAGCCTTGGAGTGACACAGAAGACAAGCCACAATATATTCTCCCCGTGCCGAGCCGTGCAAACTTTTCACCCTGGCCAGCCCCGCGTTTTTGCCATGTTGTGCACTGTCACTTATTGTCATGTTAATGCGAGTGTGGGTAAAAACGTGGCCCATTTGACACGCGGCCTCTCTCATTCGTCACATGAATATGAAATCATTATTGAGCACACTGACTTGACCCTCCTCCTTCTGCTTCTTTTTTTCAGCCGCCCTCACTACTACTTTTTTTTTTTTAATCCGACTACACGTTCTCCAGTCCACCTAGTTCTTCTTAAGCTCAATAGATGGCGTTACCTTCACATATCACCACTTGGGCGCCCATACCCTCCGTTCGCCCTATATACATGCAGGGGCTGTGTCATTCACGGCTGGTGGAATGGTATTAGCGTTTTTTTTTTTTTATATATATAAGACATGTCGTGGGTGTTGTGGAAAATCAGTGAAGTCTGTTTTAACGAAATTTCAGTCATTAATCTGTTCCTTGCCCGAGCCTGGATCGAACTAGCACCCTTTAAAACAGTGGACCATTTCCTTAGCCATGCAATTATTATCTTGACTTTCCTCGCTTGACTATCTTCACTTAACTGTCCTTACTTGGCAATCCCAACCTTACTATCCTCACCACACTATCCTCACCTAATTTTCCTCATTTAACTGTCCTTTATTAACCATCCTTACCTGACTGTTTTCACCTGACTATCCTCACTTCGCAATCCTCATCTTGCTGTCCTCACCTTAGTAACCTCACAACCACATTGTCTTAAGCTGCTGTCCTTTCTAACAAATGATGTAGATCTTTTCAGAATTAACAAGAAGGCAACCAGAGAGCGCATACCTCTGCCATTGCCATTGCCATTAAAAAGGATCCGGATCCGGATCAGTGGATATATTATCCTTATCCGGATGCGGATCTGCCCCAAAATTTATTCAGTTCTTTCTTGGTCCATGGCCCACCTTTCCACAAAATATCATTGAAATTCATGGAGACCTTTTGCACATATTGGCGGAATACTTCGGATCCGGATCCGGATCCGCCCCTAAATTTATTCATTTATTCCTTGGCCCATGGCTCACCCTTCCACAAAATTTCATCAAACTCTGTTCATAACTTTTTGAGTAATCTTGCTAACAGGCAGACAAACAAACAAACAAGCTAACGCGGGCTAAAACATAATCTCCTTGGCGGAGGTAATTATGCTTTTTTGAATTTACTCATTGACTGAAGTTGACAAGGGCTAGTAGAAGTTAGCATATGTAAGCGAAAGAGAGCAAGTGTTAGTAAGAGTTAATGGGAGTTGGTAAATGTTAGCTGAAGTTGGCAGAAATTAGCAGGTGTTACTAGGAGAGAGTAGTTATTAGCAGAAGTTAACGAGAATTAGCAGATGTTAGTAAAAGTTAGCAAAAGTTGACGGAAGTTAGATTATCACTAAATCTTTCCCAACCTCGTCTCCAAAATTATTAACTACCTTCGACCAGTCCTTTACACCCCGTCAGGGAGGTCAAGGGTAATAAATAGTCTCGTAAGCCACATAGTTACTGTATTTCCCTTCTCTGCCTCATTCCATCAGCTTACATATGCCATCTTCTCTTCCTTTCCTTTCTGTTTTACTTCTGCTTCTGTCTTGTTTCTTTTCTTCTACAACTACTAGTACTACTAGTGGTACAACTACTATTACTACTACTACTGCCACCACCACCACCACCACTACTACTACTACTACTACTACTACTACTACTACTACTACTACTACTAATACTCTCTCTCTCTCTGTCTCTGTCTCTCTCTCTCTCTCTCTCTCTCTCTCTCTCCTGTCTCTTCTTCTGCATCATATTCAGTTAAGCCTTTGACAACGATGACGTCCATTGCCAATTCACTCGTACTCTCTGTAAACGATTTTATTTATACCTGTATGTTCAGCTCGGGATAGACTTCTCGTATTGAAGGGGTGAAAAAATAAAGAAAAAAGACAAAAAAACTGTATCTAAATTTACCAGATCAAAAATTTTCTACTCATCTGCATCATATCGTCTGGAGATGGCAAGAATGGAGAAAAAGAAGGCGTCATCGTATTGAAGAGATTGAAGCACCATTCTCTTTTTTTTTCCCCATATCGAATTATGAGTATTAATTTGCTATCATTTTTCTTCTGCTCCGTTGTACAAATAGTGGATGTACGTGACTCCATATTGTGTGTGTGTGTGTGTGTGTGTGTGTGTGTGTGTGTGTGTGTGTGTGTGTGTGTGTGTGTGTGTGTATGTGTGCTTCTACCTTTGCCTCTTTCTTCCTTTTATTATTCTTTTCGCCATTTCACATCCTGTCAGCAGTTTTTGCTTTCCAGTGTGTCTAACCACGTGATTCCTGATTTATCATTTTTTATTTTTTTCCCAAGGGAGAGAGGTATATTGTAACAAGTGAACGTGCGGTGCTGTCATCTTTTTTTTCTTCTCTTCTGTGTATGCTTCTGTCTTCTGTTGGTTTTTTCTGTTGCCTCTTCTGTTTCATAGTCTGTCAAAGCTGTTTCTGTTTTTCTGAAGGTCAAATTAATTATTCCCTACTTTGTTCTTTCAGTTTTTCTCTTACTTTGTAAAAATATATATATATCTTCTTCGCTATGGCGTAGAAGTAATATATTATCTTCAGTACTTCTCTGGTGAAATGTACAGACCTTGGATATGCGGGTAGTCTTTTGTTTTTATCGTAATATAGTGTTTGCTCGTAGTGTTTGTTGATGTTAGCGTTGGTGTGTTCATGTGATGGTTCTGGCTATGAATTATGGCGTAGGACAGAGAATGATGCTTGACAAGAAAAATCATCCTTCCATTCCGTATGATTTACCCACATAATTTCTTTCGGCGCTTTTGTTTTTTTTTTGCATCCTTAAAAAAAAAAAAAAGTGCGTGACAGTAGCCAGTTTGTCTATGGGGTATGTCTCCCCTCCCCCAACCATCCATATATCTGTGTTCTCTTGTTTCTTTGTGCCTTTTAGAATGTTGACCTAAATCATATTCATCGCCATAGCCAGGTCCATTCTATGAGATCGACCAACCATTAAGTTTTAGGTGTCAGTTTTGCATTGGACCCTGGTACAAGCACTAGTAGATAAATTAGCAGGTTATTTTCCATATCTTCCCAACCCTCACGTAGCTGCTCAGTGCTTAGATTCACTGCAGGTTGATTTAATCTGTTATTAAGGTGTGGATGTTTATGCTTGAGAAGTAGAGTCAGGATTCCGTGGGCTTGGATGGTGAGGGAATGCGTGTGTGGCTCATTCATTTCGGGATATTTTTGCTAGTTCTCGTTCTATCAAGCCTTTCATGCTCTCTGGATCCCACCTCTTTCCATCCTTAGGTGAGAAAAGGTAAAAAATTATGACGAGGAGGAGGAGGAGGAGATGGAGGAACAGGGGAGGGGAGTGGGAGGAAGAGGAGGAGGAGGAGGAGGAGAAGAAGAAGAAGAAGAACGACGTACGGTGCCTTTAATCATTTTTTTTTTTGAGCAGTTTCCTCAAGGTTAACACGATCGTCTGGTGAAAGCAAATATGAGACATCAGTATAAACCACCGAACTGAAGGATTAAACCATGAGTCACACAATCATAAAGTATTACTTATTTTGAGGTCTCTTCATTTTATTAATGTTATCATCAGAGTATTATTCGGATTAAGGTGATTTATCGAACTGGATGGATTAGTTGTAGTCTTCATTGACCCCCTTGATTAGTGAAGATCCTCTTAAGTTTAAATAGAATCGTTTGGTGGTTCAAGAATAAGCCTTCATCAGTTCGTTTCAGCAACCATCCAGATCCTTACAGCTATATATTTCGTCACACTGTGAGAAAGAAGAAAAAGCCGCCCAGCACTGCATGCAATATCTCAGCAACATCCCTCCTCCTCTACCCAACACTTCACTTCACCAGCACATACATAAAACATAGCCACCACAGCCATCCAGGTCCTTCAGTCAAATAGCATCCCTCATGAACCCCCACCGAGATATACACCCGTCAGAAACTACCCTACCTAGAGAGACAGGAATACACCCAGCCAGACTACGGTGTGGTCACTATCCATGTTTTAATACCAACACAAAATAAGAAAAACAATCCACTATGTCCCCACTACAGTAAAGCCTCCACACCACAACACACCAAGTTCACCACACTATCACACTACAGACAATCCTTCGCCAAAACTTCAACAAAAGACCTTGTGGGAACGACCGGTTGAAAAAGCTAGTGTCCTGCAGTCTATTGGGTTCACGTCCAGATGAGCCTGGGGTTACAGCATCAACAGCAACATCAGTAACAACCAGACGTCACTGTAATAAAGACATTGATTAATTAGGAATCATCCCTTGCAAGTTCCGTGCCCACAGAACCAGAATAGCAAAAATAAACCCTTGTATATACGATGTGGTGGGACAGTATTCTCCCCTCTCTCTCTCTCTCTCTCTCTCTCTCTCTCTCTCTCTCTCTCTCTCTCTCTCTCTCTCTCATCTTGCAATCAGTACAAGCCTCAACACAACTAGGGAAACGTCATCGCTGAGGGCAAAGTATTAATGGGTACAGGAAAGCAGAGAGACACATTGCTTCATCCTTGGTAAAGGCGTTGAGGATATGGATCACTATGCACGTGTCTACCCGCCTGAGGCCATTATGTTTAAGTAGAGCCGCCGCCGATGCCTCTCACCGCCACTCTCTGCTCTATTGCCTCTCAAAATAAACACATCCAGCAGCCATTAATCTGTCTCATTCCTCTGTCGCGCCTACTCCCTCTGTCCCACCCCACCGCCGCCACTGATACCTCTTACTGTCTATCTGTTTCTCTGCTTATCAATCTGTCTATCTGTCTACCTACCTATCTGTCTGTCTCTCTCTCTCCGTCTTTGTGTGTGTGTGCGTCTCTGTCTGTCTGTTTCTGTTTGTCTGCCTGTCTATATCTGTCTATCTGTCTCTGTCTGTCTGTCTGTCCCTCTGTCTGTCTGTCGTC